>NW_025535115.1:0-120099 GCF_020615455.1 Coregonus clupeaformis | reverse complement strand
AAAAAAATTACAGACCTCTACATGCTTTGTAAATAGGAAAACCTGCAAAATCGGCAGTGTATGAAATACTTGTTCTCCCACTATATATCACACCAATTGCATATATATATACAGTGGGGGAAAAAAGTATTTAGTCAGCCACCAATTGTGCAAGTTCTCCCACTTAAAAAAGATGAGAGAGGCCTGTAATTTCATCATAGGTACACTTCAACTATGACAGACAAATTGAGGGAAAAAATCAGAAAATCACATTGTAGGATTTCTAATGAATTTATTTGCAAATTATGGTGGAAAATAAGTATTTGGTCATCTACAAACAAGCAAGATTTCTGGCTCTCACAGACCTGTAACTTCTTCTTTAAGAGGCTCCTCTGTCCTCCACTCGTTACCTGTATTAATGGCACCTGTTTGAACTTGTTATCAGTATAAAAGACAACTGTCCACAACCTCAAACAGTCACACTCCAAACTCCACTATGGCCAAGACCAAAGAGCTGTCAAAGGACACCAGAAACAAAATTGTAGACCTGCACCAGGCTGGGAAGACTGAATCTGCAATAGGTAAGCAGCTTGGTTTGAAGAAATCAACTGTGGGAGCAATTATTAGGAAATGGAAGACATACAAGACCACTGATAATCTCCCTCGATCTGGGGCTCCACGCAAGATCTCACCCCCGTGGGGTCAAAATGATCACAAGAACGGTGAGCAAAAATCCCAGAACCACACAGGGGGACCTAGTGAATGACCTGCAGAGAGCTGGGACCAAAGTAACAAAGCCTACCATCAGTAACACACTACACCGCCAGGGACTCAAATCCTGCAGTGACAGACGTGTCCCCTGCTTAAGCCAGTACATGTCCAGGCCCGTCTGAAGTTTGCTAGAGTGCATTTGGATGATCCAGAAGAGGATTGGGAGAATGTCATATGGTCAGATGAAACCAAAATATAACTTTTTTGGTAAAAACTCAACTTGTCGTGTTTGGAGGACAAAGAATGCTGAGTTGCATCCAAAGAACACCATACCTACTGTGAAGCATGGGGGTGGAAACATCATGCTTTGGGGCTGTTTTTCTGCAAAGGGACCAGGACGACTGATCCGTGTAAAGGAAAAAATGAATGGGGGCCATGTATCGTGAGATTTTGAGTGAAAACCTCCTTCCATCAGCAAGGGCATTGAAGATGAAACGTGGCTGGGTCTTTCAGCATGACAATGATCCCAAACACACCGCCCGGGCAACGAAGGAGTGACTTCGTAAGAAGCATTTCAAGGTCCTGGAGTGGCTTAGCCAGTCTCCAGATCTCAACCCCATAGAAAATCTTTGGAGGGAGTTGAAAGTCCGTGTTGCCCAGCGACAGCCCCAAAACATCACTGCTCTAGAGGAGATCTGCATGGAGGAATGGGCCAAAATACCAGCAACAGTGTGTGAAAACCTTGTGAAGACTTACAGAAAACGTTTGACCCGTGTCATTGCCAACAAAGGGTATATAACAAAGTATTGAGAAACTTTTTTTATTGACCAAATACTTATTTTCCACCATAATTTGCAAATAAATTCATAAAAAATCCTACAATGTAATAGTTTTGTATGTATTGACATGTAGGCTACGTGTGCCTTTTAAAATGTTTTTATGTAGTTCTGTCCTTGAGCTGTTCTTGTCTATTATTTTTTTGTATTATGTCATGTTTCATGTTTTGTGTGGACCCCAGGAAGAGTAGCTACTGCTTTTGCAACAGCTTATCGGGATCCTAATAAAATACCAAAGAACCAAAATACACAAATACCAGCATGTGTTTTATTAACTGGGCTATCTGGAGTGCTCAGAGAGTAGACTAAAGAAGGGACGTAGACAAACTGCCAGTAATTAGAACTTCTATGAAATGAGTCTGTGTAGTTACTAGGCTTGGGCGGTATACTGCATACCAGGATATCTATAGGAGGTTATTTCGAAAAAGACACTGGATGGGTTTTCAGTACAGTTGAAACTATTTCTTTGAAGTATTTTTTTAATTCATTTGAATATTTGTAGCTACTTTTTAAGTAAATACCTGCAGTCAACTTGTGCAATATGTTATGAGTTGAAGAACATTACGTCCCATTATTATGTAGCTTACGGTAGTCCCCAGTCAACGAGAGAAGAGACCGGAGCCTGGTGAGTCACTCTGTCGTGCAGCATGTGCCAGGTGATCTAATTACAGTATGGAATTCACAACTAAATGTTTGCCAGCTAGATATCTTATAACTATTAAGGTAACAGTCTACAATGTGTTAAATGCTCTGCAGTTGTCCATTTGGTTTGCTAATTTAGTAGTTAGTTAGCTATATAGCTAAGTGGATAGCTTCTTCCAAAATCAAGCATTCGCTTGGTAACAGCAGAGAATCCCTCCTGGATCAAGAGCCTTGCTGGATAATATTAGGTTTGTGCGTGCAGCAAAACTGTGAGAAGCGTTTGAGTTACTTGTATAGTTGAGGTCAGAAACTGTACAAAATGTTCGCAATGCACTCGTTAGCATTTAGTTAGCGTTCTCTATGATGTTTCCTTAGTACTAGTTAGCATTCTGTTAGCATTCTGCTTAGTGACGTTTTTGGGCTTTGAATATTAGTACTATTTAAATAAAGACCCGAAGTCAACTTGTGCACTAGGTAATAGATAAAGCACATCGCGTTCATAATTTTGCCCGTTAGATAATGTTTCATTATGAACCTTTTTCATTATGAAGCATTCTGTTAGGTTAGGTTCTGAACAAACTAAAACGGACATCTAGGAAAGCTCAAACTAAGTTTATTCACCCACAGGGTCAAACAGCTGCAAAGACTAAGCATGATTACACAAGCACATATATATTTATAACCTCCTACTAGACGGGGTCAATACATCTCTGTTGCTCGTCAGGAACTTAATTGGTTCTTCTCACTGGTGTAGTCATGGCCCTGCCTGATGCAAGAACCTTCGTGGGCGTGAAAGTGTATGTGTGTGAGATAGGACTGTAGTAGGAGGGTCGTTGTGGTGGGCCCCTCTGGCCCCCCTCCCAGAGGTTTCTACTCACTTCATCTGTTGACTTGACTTCGAGCCGGATTCCTTGCTCCTCCCTAGTTCCGCAACTGGCCTGCCTTATCAGGAACTGAAACTAGACTGTTGCCCTTTGCCTCCCTCCTTAGGAACAGAAGATGAATTCTGCACTTCCCCTTGTCTCCCTCAGTAACTTTCCATGCACCAAGTTCCTATCCACCCTTCATTGACCCCAACATATACAGTGCCTTCGGAAAGTATTCAGACCCCTTGACTTTTTCCATATTTTGTTGTGTTTTGTTGTTTTTTTGCCCTCGTCAATCTACACTACCCCATAATGAAAAAGCAAAAACAGGTTTTTAGACATTTTAGTTAAATTATAAAAAATTAAAAATGGATTCAGTACTTTGTTGAAGCATCTTTGGCAGTGATTATAGAGTATTTTTTGGTATGACGCTACATGCTTGACACATCTGTATTTGGAGAGTTTCTCCCATTCTTGTCTGCAGATCCTCTCAAGCTCTGTCAGGTTGGATGGGGAGCGCTGCTGCACAGCTATTTTCAGGTTTCTCCAGAGATGTTCGATCGGGTTCAAGTCCGGGCTCTGGCTGGGCTGCTCAAGAACATTGAGACTTGTCCCGAAGACACTCCTGCGTTGTCTTGGCTGTGTGCTTAGGGTCGTTGTCCTGTTGGAAGGAGAACCTTCGTCCCCAGTCTGAGGTCCTGAGTGCTCGGGAACAGGTTTTCATCAAGGATGTCTCTGTACTTTGCTCAGCTCATCTTTGCCTTTATCCTGACTAGTTTCCCAGTCGCTGACGCTGAAAAACATCCCGACAGCATGATGCTGCCATCACCATGCTTCACCATAGGGATGGTGCCAGGTTTCCTCCAGACATGGCGCTTGGCATTTAGGCCAAAGAGTTCAATCTTGGTTTCATCCAACCAGAGAATCTTGTTTCTCATGGTCTGAGAGTCTTTAGGTGCCTTTTGGCAAACTCCAAGCGGGCTGTCATGTGCCTTTTACTGAAGATTGGCTTCCACCTGGCCACTCTACCATAAAGGCTTGATTGCTGGAGTACTGCAGAGATGGTTGACCTTCTGGAAGGTTCTCCCATCTCCAAAAGAACTCTAGAGCTCTGTTAGTGACCATCGTGTTCTTGGTCACCTCCCTGACCGAAGCCCCTTCTCCCCGATTGCTCAGTTTGGCCGGGCGGCCGCTCTAGGAAGAGTCTTGGGGGTTCCAAACTTCTTCCATTTAAGAATGATGGAGGCCACTGTGTTCTTGGGGACCTTCAATGCTGCAGACATGTTTTGGTACCCTTGCCCAGATCTGTGCCATGACACATTCCTGTCTTGGGGCTCTACAGACAACTCCTTCGACCTCATGGCTTGGTTTTTACTCTGACATGCTCTGTCAACTGTGGGACCTTATATAAACAGGTGTGTGCCTTACCAAATCATGTCCAATCAATTGAATTTACCAAGGATTGGCTCCAATCAAGTTGTAGAAACCTCTCAAGGATGATGAATGGAAACAGGTTGCACCTCGGCTCAATTTCGAGTCTCATAGCAAATGTTCTGAATACTTATGTAAATAGGGTAGTTCTGTTTTTTTTTAAATATATTAGCAACATTTTCAAAAAAAACTGTTTTGGCTTTGTCATTATGGGGTATTGGCTTTGTCATTATGGGGTATTGGCTTTGTCATTATGGGGTATTGGCTTTGTCATTATGGGGTATTGGCTTTGTCATTATGGGGTATTTTCTTTGTCATTATGGGGTATTGGCTTTGTCATTATGGGGTATTGGCTTTTTCATTATGGGGTATTGGCTTTGTCATTATGGGGTATTGGCTTTGTCAATATGGGGTATTGGCTTTGTCATTATGGGGTATTGGCTTTGTCATTATGGGGTATTGGCTTTGTCATTATGGGGTATTGGCTTTGTCATTATGTGGTATTGGCTTTGTCATTATGGGGTATTGGCTTTGTCATTATGGGGGTATTGGCTTTGGTATTGGCTTTGTCATTATGGGGTATTGGCTTTGTCATTATGGGGTATTGGCTTTGTCATTATGGGGTATTGGCTTTGTCATTATGGGGTATTGGCTTTGTCATTATGGGGTATTGTGTGTAGATTGCTGAGGATTATTTCTTTTGTAATCCATTTTAGAATAAGGCTGCAACGTAACAAAATGTGGAAAAGTCAAGGGGGTCTGAATACTTTCCGAATGCACTTGTTAGCAGTTGATGTTATTCTTCAATAACACAGACCCCCAAAGCAAATCAGGGGGAGAAAAATATATTTATTCAAAAAAGAACCAATCATTGTTATGCTGGAAAGTAGATTGTAGATGTTTATTCTTCCCTGTCCTCTGCGTTTTCTCAACTGAACAAAGAGACAGGATGTAGTTTATACCCAAGCCTTGCCTGTGGTTGACCAATTAGAATTCCTTGCAATAACATTGGGCCAATGGCCAAATACCAAGTATCCCATTTCAGGCTCAATGTATAGACCATTTGGACCAATTCGAACTTGCCACATGTAGCTATGAGTCCCGGACTGGAACCCCTACATAGATACTAAACAGATGTTGAACTGAAAAACAACTGTTTCCATTGATCGTTAATTCCCTGTGTTGTATATTTATCTTGGAATACTCTTGCACACTGTATATAGGTTACTGTATCAATCATTCATTTGTTTATGTCATCACACAGCATGCAAGTCATTGAAATGCAATGAAGCATTTATGGTTTTAAAATAACAAAGCAATCCTTGAATAATTAGCGTAAACAATAAATAAACAGTTCCATTTCGGAAATTGCATTCACGAATCAATGTAATTGTTTTGGATTTGTTTTGGATGTTTATGGATCATAGCTGTCACCTGGTCAGTCTATGTCATAGAAAGAGTTCATATGTTTTGTACACTCAGTGCATATCACACCAATTGACTTTTTTTAATGCTGTTCTAACAGGTGACATTGAGACATTCTCTACATCCAGAGAGCAACAGCAGGAAGATCGCAGAGCTAAGAGGTCTCACCACTGCAAAATACACACAGGAGAGAATCTGTATTCCTGCACTGACTGTGGGAAGAGCTTCACAACATCACAGGCTCTGACAGTTCATCAGAGAGTGCACACAAGAGAGAAGCCTTACTCCTGCTCTGACTGTGGGGCAAGTTTCTCTCAGATGGGCAGCTTAAAATCACACCAACGGATACACACAGGAGAGAAGCCTTACTCCTGCTCTGACTGTGGGATGAGTTTCTCTCAGATGGGCAGCTTAAAATCACACCAACGGATACACACAGGAGAGAAGCCTTACTCCTGCTCTGACTGTGGGGCAAGTTTCTCTCGACTGGGCACCTTAAAACAACATGAACATATACATACAGGAGAGAAGCCTTACTCCTGCTCTGACTGTGGGGCAAGTTTCTCTCGACTGGGCACCTTAAAACAACATGAACGTATACATACAGGAGAGAAGCCTTACTCCTGCTCTGCCTGTGTAAAATGCTTCACAACATCAACTGAGCTAAAAGTTCATCAGAGAACACACACAGGAGAGAAGCCTTACTCCTGCTCTGATTGTGGGAAGAGTTTCTTTCGACTGAGCAACTTAAAAACGCATGAACGTATACATACAGGAGAAAAGCCTTACTCCTGCTCTGACTGTGTAAAATGCTTCACAACATCAACTGACCTAAAAGTTCATCAGAGAACACACACAGGAGAGAAGCCTTACTCCTGCTCTGAATGTGGGGCAAGTTTCTCTCGACTGGGCAACTTAAAAACACATGAACGTATACACACAGGAGAGAAGCCTTACTCCTGCTATGATTGTGGAAAGATTTTCTCTCGACTGGGCCACTTAAAAACACATGAACGTATACACACAGGAGAGAAGCCTTACTCCTGCTCTGACTGTGGGGCAAGTTTCTCTCAACTGGGCACCTTAAAACAACATGAACCTATACATACGTGGTCCTCTGTAGCTCAATTGGTAGAGCATGGCGCTTGTAACGCCAGGGTAGTGGGTTCGATCCCCGGGACCACCCATACGTAAAAAATGTATGCACGCATGACTGTAAGTCGCTTTGGATAAAAGCGTCTGCTAAATGGCATATTATTATTATTATTATACATACAGGAGAAAAGCCTTACTCCTGCTCTGACTGTGTAAAATGCTTCACAAGATCACCTGAGCTAATAGTTCATCAGAGAACACACACAGGAGAGAAGCCTTCCTTCTGCTCTTAATATGATTGGGCAACGTAAAAACACACCAATGGTTACACACTGCACTGACTGTGAGATGAGATTCTACAGATTGGGCAATTTAAAAAGACACCAACGTATACATAAGAAGTGGTAGTGGATTGGATCAAATGAAGAAAGCTTAGAACACTATTGTAATCCTATTGTTTCTCACTGTGAGATAACTGTGCAGAGGAAATGGAACGTTGTATAATGTTAGCATCTCTTTACTTTACTGATCAGTGTTCACCTGGTCAGTTTTGCTGTGCTTAGATAGCTTCTACTGTAAAGATATTGAGATTACTTTGGATTTGCCCTTAGGGTTGAATATCCTCTTTGAGGCGTCTCACAATGGAGTCTGGTTGACTGGGTGGTACTGCTTCCCTCTGCAGTTTTCTGTGGAAAAGGAGCTAGTAGACACAACATACACTGAGTGTACAAAACATTAAGGACACCTGCTCTTTCCATGACATAGACTGACCAGGTGAACCCAGGTGAAAGCTATGATCCGTAATGATGTAGTTTTAGTTTATTTATGTCAGGTTTGACGTGTATGCGGAAAACGAAGTCAAGCGCAGGACACCGAGCTACTGGCAGACGTACTTTACTAAACACCGTAATGAAAGTACAAAAACCAAAACCTCCAAACAGGGAGGGACAACACTAGCATACAACAGTACTGCCGACCTAACGGAGAACAATCACACACAACAAACCAATGAGAGACAGGGGTTTTTAAAGGGAATACAATCAACACTAATGGGACACAGGTGGAAACAATACAGACCAAACAAGACAAACACCGAAACATAGATCGGTAGCAGCTAGTACTCCGGGGACGACGAACGCCGAAGCCTGCCCGAGCAAGGAGGAGGAGCAGCCTCGGCTGAATCCGTGACAATTCATTATGGATCACCATTAGCTTTCAGCAAAAAACAGGAAACTGTGGTTGCAGGGGCTAAGGAATGAAAACACTGGACACTGGAGAATTTGAATGAATCCCGATTCCTGCTGTTTCACGCTTATGGGACAACTAGGGTATGGAGAAAACCACGAGTACATGCAACCATGCCGTGTGTCAGCATTGCAGGCTGGCAGTGGTGTTGGTGCTGATGTGGGGTGTGATTTCATGGCACACATTTGGCCCCTTGATGAAAGTGAATTTGAATGCCACAGGATATCTAAACATCATTGCCAATCAGGTGCATCCCTTCATGGCAGCAGTTATCCATCTGCAAACATATTTCTTTCAGCAGGATTATGCCCCATGCCACAAGGCTTGTCCAGGAATGGTTCCAAGAACATGACACTGTAGTGACCAAAAGAACATGATAGTACCATGGTATTTATTTCATGGTACTACCATGTCAGGAACACACCACACACCATGACACACCATTCTCCTGAGTGGCGCAGTGGTCTAAGGCAATGCATCGCAGTGCTAACTGTGTCACTAGAGATCCTGGTTCGAATCCAGGCTCTGTCGCAGCCGGCCGCGACCGGAGACTCATGGGCGGCGCACAATTGGCCCAGCGTCGTCCAGGGTAGGGGGAGGGAATGGCCGGCAGGGATGTAGCTCAGTTGATAGAGCATGGCGTTTGCAACGCCAGGGTTGTGGGTTCGATTCCCACAGGGGGCCAGTATAAAAAAATATATGTAAGTCGCTCTGGATAAGAGCGTCTGCTAAATGACGTAAATGTAATGTAAATGTAGTTGCACCAGTACCATGGTATTTTCCTGAGATGGTAGTACCATGGGATTCTTTAGAAACATAGAGAGAAGATACGGCCAGATCTGTCATAAACGCCCGGAAGTAAAGCCAGATTGAATTTACAATATAGGGGGGTTGGCAACTAGGTTTGGCCTCCAGTCAATTTGTTGCTGAGCTTGTAGCTAGTCTGCGGCCCAGAACATAATTAGCCTATTAACAAATAGCCTATAGCTGCCCAATTCATAGTCCTACACAGTGAAGCTACACTACACATTTAACACGTGGTTAGTGGGCTAATCAATTCAATGACCATAACATAATAATGTCCATCTGATTACAGTGGTAAAATCACCAATGTCTATATTAATAGTCCAACTGTTCTATTCAAATATATTTATCATATTTCTCCAGTATCAAACCAGTGTGTCTTGTTTGCAATCGAAACTGTCACTGTTTTGGAAGAGTTCAATCTGAGATGTTATTATGAATCTAAGCATGGTACTTTCAGAAGTAGATTCAGAAGTCCTACGCAGAAAGGAAGGTAGGCCTAAGGAGTGAACACCCTGTGTGTTTTACAGTGTCCATTTTTTATTATGTGCATATTTTATTATTATTGAACCTTTATTTAACTAGGCGGTTCTTATCGAATTACACAAATCCACAAGGAGTCATTAGAAACCATATTTGTTTAAGCAAGTCAGCCATATCAGCTATGTTTTTTTAAGGCAGTAAATGAGGCTGAATAAACGTTTTCGCTGCCAGACTAAGCTAAGGTGGCTGATAGCCAGATGTAGCAGTGGTAAGGATTCACTCCATGGTGTTGAAAGGAAAGCTCAAACTTTATGCTGGACTAACAAAAATTCTGTTACAAATGGTTTAAGCGTTCTGATATTGTCACTAATCTGGATTTAGACTGTCTGCTACTTCAGGTCTAAATAGGGGTATAATCTATACCTTGTGACAATGTAGGACTACTGAAACCATTGTAAGACAGACTTTGTGTTAGCCTTTAAGGCGTCAGCATGTTTCCCAGCCGAAACAGTTCGGAAGAGTTTGTGCATATATTATGACTTTTGGTAAGGTTTTTTTCAGCTGTTCTGGCACACAACATTTTTTCCTCGAGTCAAGCCGAAGTCTGTAGCCGAAGGAGAAGGGGGTTATTGGTCAACAGTAGGTATTCTTCATTAATGTCTTTGTTAAAGTATTTCTCAGTAAAAAATCTGCATTAAAAACGACTCATTTAATGACAAACATCTTTGTTAAATGTAAAATTGCACGACTAAGATCTCCTCTGCAAATACATCAACATTAAAGACTGAATTCTTGAGTTTTCTGACTATTTTGAGGAAGTGGCTATAGACCCTTTTCCAGTACATGACACACTGACGTCACAAACAGATGCGTGCGACTCTTGGCGGCAGTAGTCTAGATTTACATTTGCATTACTTCTAAACAAAATAACTTTTTTGGGTTCTCATAGGCTTAGAATTATGTTTTGATTCTTGCTTGAACAGTCGCTATGATTATATTTGGTTGTGATCTTTGCAAAATACATTCGATGCAGCAGTTGTTAGCTAGAATGCTAACGATGATTGATAAAAGCTAGCCAAAGAGCCATTTTACTGGTTGAAGTGTTTTTTTGTATAATGCAGTTGATTTGTGATAATGCCACAAACATTATATTAAGCTGGACATTCATACGAGCCTTAAAATCCAATTATAATCCAAAGTAGTGTGAAATGCACTCATAAGCAACATGTAAATAGAGGCTTTTTTTGCTGGCGTTCTATAAGAACTCCCCCTTGTTCTGCCACCTACTCGCGCCCATCCCCTCTTGCAGCTATGTTTGTTAACACAGAAAGGGGTCTATGGCGTCTCAAAATGGACAAACCCTACTACTGCCGTTTTTTCTCGTTTTTCAAGCAAAGGCCTTTAAGGGAATATGCGAGCACAGTGTCTGCAACACCACTAAGCAAGGGGCACCACCAAGCAAGCGGCACCATGAAGACCAAGGAGCTCTCCAAACAGGTCAGCCACAAAGTTGGGGAAAAGTACAGATCAGTGTTGGGTTCTAAAAAAATATCAGAAACTTTGAAAATTCCACGGAGCACCGTTAAATCCATTATTAAAAAATGCAAAGAATATGGCACCACACCAAACTGTCAAGAGAGGGCCACCCACCAAAACTCACGGACCGATCAAGGAGGGCATTAATCAGAGAGGCTGAATAGTTATGCACGCTCAAGTTCTGTTTTTTTTCTTATTTCTTGCTTGTTTCACACACACACAAAAAATTCATCTTCAAAGTGGTAGGCATGTCGTGCAAATCAAATGATACAAACCCCACCCAAAAATCAATTTTTAATTCCAGGTTGTAAGGCAATAAAATAGGAAAATGCCAAGGGGGGTGAATACTAAATATTAAACACAGGATCAAAGATTTACATCCACTTGAGAAATAATCAAAAGAAGTAGATAGCAGATAAAACACTAGTTGTTCTGAGATCATTGAAATAGTCCAGGTAATCCATTTTCTCTCATTGCCAAGGTCAACCTGGGGGCCAACATCCATTAATCTGAAGTTAAACCTGCCTCTGGCCAGGTTTAATTTAAGCCTTCACTTAGATCCAGTGGCGAACCGTGACTATAGGACCTAGGCCTTCAGAGGGATCAAAATTCTAACAATAAGTTGTGTCAAAAAATATATATCATGAAAATAACAGAAAACATAGCATCACTTAATACGCCAGACATTATATATTCTGTAGTCGGCCCATTCTAGTTCTAGTGAAGGAGGAGCAATGCTTTTTGATGACATTATGAATGAATCAAACAGGCCGCGCTTGGGCTGCCGCAGCACACAGACAGAACCCGCATGGACACAACATGACACATAGAATTTTGAAGATGGCGCCGACAGATATGGCAGCTCTGCTTCTAGCTCCTAAGCAACTTTGCAGTATTTTGTGTTTTTTTCTTACATTATTTGGCCAGAATTGTTTTTGTGTTATTACATTACAGCCAGAAATAACTTTTGGATATCAGAGCGGCAGTAACTCACCTGCCATCACTAGCCGGCTTCCACCCGGTTACGCAACCCTGCAGCTTAGAGGCTACTGCCCTACATATATAGACTTGGAATCAATGGCCACTTTAATAATGAAACACTAGTCACTTTAATAATGTTTACATATTTTTGCTTTACTCATCTCATATGTATATACTGTATTCTATTCTACTGTATTTTATTTTATGCCACACCGACCTTGCTCATCCTAATATTTATATATTTCTTCAATCCATTCTTTTACTTTTAGATTTGAGTGTATTGTGTGAATTGTTAGATACTACTGCATTGTTGGAGCTAGAAACACAAGCATTTCGCTACAACTGCAATAGCATCTGCTAAATATGTATATGTGACCAATACAATTTGATTTGATTTGAACATAATGCACTGTTTGCACAGCTTATGGTAGCCAGCACCACTATTATCACCAATAGAGACAACAACAGTGTCACATCAAATGTGAAAGGCTTGTGGTGCTGAAAGGACAGCAACCGTAATACCTGTGCACTCCATGGCGCTGAAGGAGAGCCAGTTTTGGTCAAACACAGAGACAGGGCTGATAGCCAGGAGACAGCAGACTCACACAGCATCAAATAATGTTAGAGAATAAGCAGCCCATTCACTCCAGTAGGCCCCATGAAGTCAGAACAATACAATTGCACAACCATTTAATTTCCAAAATGAAATTAACAAACCAGCTATTACTTCCCATTGCAAATATATTTTATCACGTTCATCACACTAACTGGTGATACAAAGTTTAAATGCAACAATGTTTTCCAGTCATTGTAAGTGAGGACCTGGTGGACCTATTGGGAAACCACACAATCATTTGGCCTTTTTTGGGGCTTGGGATCATTAAATTTTGTTAATTTAGGGCTCATAAAATGCATTTAATATATGTCTGATCAGGCTCAGGTAGCATCAGGTTTGTATTTTCATGCTGATCAAAGCTCTAATCAAATCCAGACATTTATAAGCGTTATAATGCTTTTGAATGACACTTCCGGTTTTGGCGGAAAATACCGGGTTACCCGGGAGAAGAGTGATTTATTCTCGGGATGGAACATTTGTAAAACACCGGGGAAATATTAAACCCTATTGGCATACCAGTTGATTCACAAGACACCAACTAAGTAACTTACATATACGGTATTATTAATAAAGACAGGCTATTTATTGTAGCGACCCGCACAGACAGCTGTGTGTTATGTGTTAGGCTAGAAGATGGTTGTGTTGTACTTACCAGTACCCAGTGTTCGCGGGGTCCGACATGTCAATCAACCTGCTATCTGCCAATCACGGGAATGCCTGGAATGTTCTGATGCCGGGCATCCTGGCGGTTGGCGGAGTGGCGTGGAGGGGGGTTGGGCAGGGGGATGGAGCATTGGAAGTTAAGACCAGGGTTAGCCTTTGTTCTCTCTCTTTTTTACGTCTGGGCTTCACAAGAGAAGGTCACGATTGGCTTGTTGGTTGTCTTTCATTTATTTGGCGTGGGCTACGGCCAAACAGTAGCCTGTGTAAAGTTGGTTTAATAAACCGTCCATTCGTAAACTCAATCCTCTGTCTGGACAGTTGTTCTTCTATGATCTAGTCAGGTCATTACATTATATTGTTCATATTATTTGCGTTGATGATGTATTGAAGTCAAGTGGTTCAACATTCAAATGTAGTTGGATGGACCACACAGGACTGCTTGGAAAACGCGACGGTCAGTGGAACACTTGCGCCACCAAGTGGACAATTGCTTCAGTTCTCTTGTGGCATCAACGCTACCAGAGATATGTGATATAAGATCAAATGTTATGTCAATATTATTATCTCTAAATTGATTACCCCACACGTATTTCATATATTATTATTCCGATTTAGCGGTTACTCTGGATTTAATTTATAAATCACTCTTCTCCCGGGTAACCCGTTATTTTCCGCAAAAACCGGAAGTGTCATTCAAAAGGAATATAACGCTTTGATCAGCATGAAAATACAAACTATTCAGGTAATGCTACCTGAGCCTGAAAATACATATATTAAATACATTTTATAATACATTTTACAAATCCAAATCCCAGATGAAGAATAAGAAACTATTTCAAAGCATAGTACATGTAATGTTAGCCAAGTACAATGTAATAACTAGTTGTTACACAGGATTTAGCTAGTTAAAATGAAGTGTATCTTTAGGAGTACTTGTAATTAATGTGTACAGTACATTACCCATCCTGACAACCTGGCCCTCAATTTAAAGCTTGTGGAAGTGACATCCAAGTGGGAGAATAAATACACTAGTACACCACAGAGTATCTGTATAAGAAAATCATTCAGAGCACACTGTGCTGCCAATCACAGTGTAAGGTGCGACATTTTGCGGGTGTGGAGAGCTCGTTAGAGGATAGAGAAAGCTTGCATTGAAGAGCTAGGCATCGTGTTATGACCTGCATTATCTGAATTAGGCCCACATAATTATACCTACGGATGAGCGGCTTCTATGGAGGAACTTTGAATGTCTGAACTTCAGAGTTGGTTTAACGTTGGACCAGAGCAGATGTTAGCTAGCTAGCTAACAACCTTGTTTGTGCAGTGCAGTGTAGCACTAGAATTAAAAACAGGTCCTACCTTTATGTCGTTAATAAATCCAATGTGAAACGTGGTGACTATAGTATCCTTAACTAGCATTGAAAAAGTTCATCCATTCTTCTCAAATTAAACATATCTCCCTAATTTCTGAATCATGCTTGTAACGTTGTCAGTAGGATACAGTAACCTATGCTTCAGAGGGGAGGAGCAGGTAGTTTCCACACGCACACCCACTGGCAAAGATTTCCATTCCAGCTGGCAGGCAGAAACTGGAATACATTTCTAGAGTGAGCTTTGTTGCGATTTTTGTGGGACTGGAAAAACATACCCGGAAAGTAAAATAAGGTTATTACCTGGATCCCATGCTTTTAAAATAACTGCTGTTCCTGAAAAGTGTATTTACACTTTAGTTTCCGGTTATTTTTTACATTATTTTTTCGGTTCTGTTCCCTGAACCGGTTCCAATCCTAGAGAAATTATGTGGATGAAGGTCATGCTTAGGCTAATAAACTATAAAGGGAAATAAATTGCTACAGTTTACACTTTTTTAGTAATTTAATGAAATGTTGTAATCTGATCCCGGAATGCACGGACCGTTAGTAGTGGGGGGACAGGAAGTTCCGGGCGGGCGGGCACCATTCTTCACAATAAAGAAAGCGCCAGAACTGTGCAGTCAAGAAGATAACCTTTGTGTCCGTTTCTATTTATTACTAGAGGTATGTAATAGCACGATTAAACTTTCTAATGTCGAAAGAACATGTCATACCATGTTAGGTAACACATCCGTTAAGGTATTATCACGTTTGGTAAAGGTTTGATGTGTTATTTTTGTGTCAAACCGAGTGAGTGAAAGAACGTGATAAAAACTATTTTACAAGTCACATAGCTAGAGACTTTGGATTTGTCTGAGTGGATGTACATAATTTTCTCATGTTAGTTTCATAAATAATCAAGTCAACGGACTTCAGTGAGGACAGTGCGGGTGCATCAGATAGAGACAATTTCACGTTCGCACTACTGTTTTGAAGCAGAATGTAATGATTATTAGTTTTCTACATGTGTACTAATATTCAGACACATTCTGTTGTTTATGTCTATCAATATATGTTGCTATGGTGTGAACAGGAAATACAATTGGTTTTTGATTGAAGTAATACCGTGAAGACAAGTTTTAAGGAAATTAGCACAGTGCTGTCTAAAACAAACTGTAACCTTGTACTAAATGGATTTTGAGTCATTTATGCATTTAGGTTAGGTATTAGCTCAAAAGTATTGTGGAGCTCCTGCAGCTTAATATAAACAGTACCGCACCCAAAATGAGTATTGGCACCTATTTCAGTCCAATTCAAGCACTGAATTAGATAATTGAACAAGAAAAATGTGCCAGAACTGTCAAGACAATAACTTTTGTGAACGTTTCTCTTTATTACTACTGGCCGATTCAGGTAAGTCTGAGGCCGGTAACATCAACAGTGAGGACAAAACCCAGCCTGCCTTTCCCCTTCCACGCTGAGTCCAAACCTACAGTCACTGGGTCCTGATTGTGACGGTGGAGCCCAGTTTGCTAAGCAGGATCCAGAGATGGCATCAGTGAAGCTAGAAGACTGCAGTCAAACACTGGAGCTGAATGTCAACATTAAAGATGAAGAAGAGGAGGAGAAGATTGGGAAATCTGTTTTTCAGGGTAAGAGCAGGTTCTATCTAATTACGTTTGTTGGACATGATTTGGAAAGGCACACACCTGTCTATATTCAGTGCATTCGGAAAGTCTTCAGACCCTTTGACTTTTTCAACATTTTGTTACGTTACAGCCTTATTGTAGAATTGATTAACTTGTTTTTTTTCCCTCATCAATCTACACAAAATACCCCATAATGACAAAGCAAAAACAGGTTTTTATCAGTTGTTGCAAAAACAACAACTGAACAATCACATTTACATAAGTATTCAGACCCTTTACTCAGTACTTTGTTTAAGCACCTTTGGCAGTGATTACAGCCAAAGTCTTAATGTGTATGATGCTACAAGCTTGGCACACCTGTATTTGGGGAGTTTTTCCCATTCCTCTCTGCAGATCCTCTCAAGCTCTGTCAGGTTGGATGGGGCACGTCGCTGCACAGCTATTTTCAGGTCTCCAGAGATGTTCGATTGGGTTTAAGTCCCGGCTCTGGCTGGGCCACTCAAGGACATTCAGAGACTTGTCCCGAAGCCACTCCTGCGTTGTCTTGGCTGTGTGCTTAGGGTCGTTGTCCTGTTGGAAGGTGAACCTTCGCCCCGGTCTTGAGATCCTGAGCGCACTGGAGCAGGTTTTCATCAAGGATCTCTCTGTACTTTGCTCCAATCATCTTTCCCTCGATCCTGACTAGGCTCTCAGTCCCTGCCGCTGAACAACATCCCCGCAGCATAATGCTTCCACCACCATGCTTCACCATAAGGATGGTGCCAGGTTTCCTCCAGATGTGATGCTTGGCATTCAGGCCAAGAAGTTCAATCTTGGTTTCATCAGACCAGAGAATCTTGTTTCTCATGGTCCGAGTCCTTTAGGTGCCTTTTGGCAAACTTCAAGCGGGCTGTCATGTGCCTTTTGCTGAGGAGTGGCTTCCGTCTGGCCACTCTACCATAAAGGCCTGATTGGTGGAGTGCTGCAGAGATGGTTGCCCTTCTGGAAGGTTCTCCCATCTCCATAGAGGAACTCTGGAGCTCTGTCAGTGACCATCATGTTCTTGGTCAACTATATAGACAGCTGTGTGACTTTCCAAATCATCTCCAATCAATTGAATTTACCACAGTTGGACTCCAATTAAGTTTTAGAAACATCTCAAGGATGATCAATGGAAACAGTATCCACCTGAGCTCAATTTCGAGTCTCATAGTAAAGGGTGTGAATACTTATGCAAAAATGTCTAAGAACCTGTTTTCACTTTGTCATTATGAGGTATTGTGTGTAGATTGATGATAATTTTTTTATTTAATCCATTTCAGAATAAGGCTGTAACGTAACAAATTGTGGAAAAAGTAAAGGGGTCTGAGTACTTTCCTAATGCACTGTACATATCCAAAAGTGGACCTAGAAGTTTGTCCTTAAATATCTATTGGGAGCCCATCTGGACCTTCCGCTTTACCTCCCTTCAGATTGAAAATAGCATCAGATATTTCAACACCATCCAATTCCTTTTCCAGATCCAATTTTGGTTTATTTCTACAGGATCCATTGATAATTGTCCTTGTAAATTATGAATTGCATTAAAGGCTGACTTTTACTTCCTAATGTGCCAGGCCAGCAATTTACCAGGTTTTTCACCTTGATCATAGGACTGTTTCAGCCTAGTTAAGCTGTTTTCAGCCTTTGAGGTGAGAAGTTCTTCATACTGAGCTTTAAGACCAAATTATTCCTTGTTTACTTCGACTGAGTTATCCAAAAAAGCTTCCCTCTCCAATTCTCTCATTTTGCTGTCCATCTCTCATTTTCTGATTTTTTATTTTATTTGAAACTGGTAAAACGTTTAATTTGCTCCCAAATATGTGCTATGAAAGCCTCCCATCTGGTACTCGCTGATGTTTGGTCAGTGTTCAATGTCAAATAAACATCTATATGCACTCTGACGTAATGTAAGAAGTCTGGGTCCTGTAACCATCTGGGATGCAAATGCCATCAAGAGGATCCTTTTACTAGTTTTGTATCCCTATAGAATAATGACACAGGGGAATGGTCATTCAGAACAATAGTATCATATCCATTTCCTGCTACATTGGGAAGCAATGAGCAAGAAACTAAAAAGTAGTCTACATGAGAATATGATTTAAATGTTGATGAGTAACATGAATAATCCCTTTTACTCGGGTTCTGAGTCCTCCAAGGTTCGCATAGATTTAAGTCCTTAATGAAATGCTGTAATTTCTTTCTACTCTGCGAGTGGGAAGTGTCTTAACCATAGGAGCGATCTAGATGAGGATCAAGAGTGCAATTAAAGTCCCCTGCCATTAGGACCTTACCAGGAATGGAGGCTATCAATAGAAATACATTCTCAAAGAATTTGGGATTATCATCATTAGGACCATAAACATTATCCAGATTAATATGCTCATTCAAAAGAGTTCCCTGTATCTAAATGTATCTACCAGCTGTATCAGTTATAATAGTATCCACTTGAAACGAAACAGATTAGTGAATTAAAACCATAACACCATGAGAATGAGAGGAGAAACAGGATGGGGCGGCAGGTAGCTTAGTGGGCAAGCGCGTTGTGCCAGTAACCGAAAGGTCGCTGGTCCAATCCCCGAGCCGACTAGGTGAAAAATCTGTCGATGTGCCCTTGAGCAAGGCACTTAACCCTAATTGCTTCTGTAAGTCGCTCTGGATAAGAGCGTCTGCTAAATGACGTAAAATGTAAAAAAAAATGCTACTACTTGCCCTTGCCATCTCCTGCATACTTTAAGTAGCTCATCCTTCAACAAGTGAGTTTCTTGTAGGAACACAATAGATGAATGAAGTTGTTTAAGCCTAGTAATAACCTGTTTTAAGCTTGGATAGTTAATTAACTCCATGGACATTCCACAAAGTAAATTTAAGTTTAGCATTTGAAGTCATTTAATCAAAGATGTAAACATGGAATAAGCTATAGCATAAAGTAATATCTAAAATCTGTTTAGTAACCACAAGGATCGCATGAATATTTTGTAGTGAGGAAAATATGTAAAGATCTGTTGAAACAAACATAAATATTTCCTAACAGTAAAACACTGAACCCCATTCCACTGTCTCCCTAACCGAGACACCCAACGCTTCCTCTCCCACCTCCCCCTAATCGTAGAGTGTAGCCTGGTGGACGACTGATCCATTAAAGGGAGCAGTCTAACCTAAGCGACGCTAAACAAAACAAAGTATCTCCTGCCTACTCTCGGCCATTACTTCTCACAAACAAAACAAAAGGCCTCTCTAACAAGATGATATGTAAAATATCACATAGTATTTGTTTGAAAAGTAGCAAAGAATAGCTCCACCTAAAACAGTAATGCTAGTTAGTGAAGCCTGAGACTAACTTTACAGTATGGACCGTCCAAAATAGTCGTAGATGATCCACAACACATGGTCTTTTGCTAGTAGCTACCAAGTAACAAAATGGCGCATACATATAGCGTTAACATTTACGTCATTTAGCAGATGCTCTTATCCAGAGCGACTTACAAATTGGTGCATTCACCTTATAGCCAGTGGGATAACCACTTTACAATATGTATTTTTTTGGGGGGGTGGGGAAAGGGGGGGTAGAAGGATTACTTTATCCTATCCCAGGTATTCCTTAAAGAGGTGGGGTTTCAAGTGTCTCCGGAAGGTGGTGAGTGACTCCGCTGTCCTGGCGTCGTGAGGGAGCTTGTTCCACCATTGGGGTGCCAGAGCAGCGAACAGTTTTGACTGGGAAGAGCGGGAACTGTCTTTCCGCAGAGGTAGGGGGGCCAGCAGGCCAGAAGTGGATGAACGCAATGCCCTCGTTTAGGTGTAGGGACTGATGAGAGCCTGAAGGTACGGCGGTGCCGTTCCCCTCACAGCTCCATAGGCAAGCACCATGGTCTTGTAGCAGATGCGAGCTTCAACTGGAAGCCAGTGGAGTGTGCGGAGGAGGGGGGTGACGTGAGAGAACTTGGGAAGGTTGAACACCAGACGGGCCGCGGCATTCTGGATGAGTTGTAGGGGTTTAATGGCACAGGCAGGGAGCCCAGCCAACAGCGAGTTGCAGTAATCCAGACGGGAGATGACAAGTGCCTGGATTAGGACCTGTGCCACTTCCTGTGTAAGGCAGGGTCGTACTCTCCGAATGTTGTAGAGCATGAACCTACAGGATTGGGTCACCACCTTGATGTTAGCGGAGAACGACAGGGTGTTGTCCAGGGTCACGCCAAGGCTCTTTGCACTCTGGGAGGAGGACACAACAGAGTTGTCAACCGTGATGGCGAGATCATGGAACGGGCAGTCCTTCCCCGGGAGGAAGAGCAGCTCCGTCTTGCCGAGGTTCAGCTTGAGGTGGTGAGCCGTCATCCACACTGATATGTCTGCCAGACATGCCGAGATGTGATTCGCCACCTGGTTATCAGAAGGGTGAAAGGAGAAGATTAGTTGTGTGTCGTCTGCGTAGCAATGATAGGAGAGGCCATGTGAGGATCTGACAGAGCCAAGTGACTTGGTGTACAGCGCGAATAGGAGAGGGTCTAGAACTGAGCCCTGGGGGACACCAGTGGTGAGAGCACGCGGTGCGGAGACAGATTCTCGCCACGCCACTTGGTAGGAGCGACCGGTCAGGTAGGACGCAATCCAAGAGTGAGCCGCGCCGGAGATGCCCAACTCGGAGAGGGTGGAGAGGAGGATCTGATCGTTCACAGTATCAAAGGCAGCAGATGGGTCTAGAAGGACAAGAGCAGAGGAGAGAAAGTTAGCTTTAGCAGTGCGGAGAGCCTCCGTGACACAGAGAAGAGCAGTCTCAGTTGAATGACCAGTCTTGAAACCTGACTGGTTTGGATCAAGAAGGTAATTCTGAGAGAGATCGCAAGAGAGTTGGCTAAAGACGGCACGCTCAAGAGTTTTGGAGAGAAAAGAAAGAAGGGATACTGGTCTGTAGTTGTTGACATCGGAGGGATCGAGTGTAGGTTTTTTGAGAAGGGGTGCAACTCTCGCTCTCTTGAAGACGGAAGGGACATAGCCAGCGGTCAAGGATGAGTTGATGAGTGAGGTGAGGTAAGGGAGAAGGTCACCGGAGATGGTCTGGAGAAGAGAGGAGGGGATAGGGTCAAGCGGGCAGGTTGTTGGGAGGCCGGCCGTCACAAGTCGCAAGATTTTATCTGGAGAGAGAGGGGAGAAAGAAATCAAAGCATAGGGTAGGGCAGTGTGAGCAGGACCAGCAGTGTCATTTGACTTAACAAACGATAATCGGATGTCGTCAACCTTCTTTTCAAAATGGTTGACGAAGTCATCCACAGAGAGGGAGGGGGGATTCAGCAGGGAGGAGAAGGTGGCAAAGAGCTTCCTAGGGTTAGAGGCAGATGCTTGGAATTTAGAGTGGTAGAAAGTGGCTTTAGCAGCAGAAACAGAGGAAGAAAATGTAGAGAGGAGGGAGTGAAAAGATGCCAGGTCCACAGGGAGTCTAGTTTTCCTCCATTTCCGCTCGGCTGCCCGGAGCCCTGTTCTGTGAGCTCACAATGAGTCGTCAAGCCACGGAGCAAGAGGGGAGGGGTGGACCAAGCCGGCCGGGAGGATAGGGGATATAGAGAGTCAAAGGATGGAGAAAGCGGGGAGAGGAGGGTTGAGGAGGCAGAATCAGGAGATTGGCGGGAGAAGGATTGAGCAGAGGGAAGAGATGATAGAATGGAAGAGTAGAGAGTAGCGGGAGAGAGAGAGCGAAGGTTGCGACGGCGCATTACCATCTGAGTAGGGGCAGAGTGAGTAGTGTTGGAGGAGAGCGAGAGAGAGAAGGATACAAAGTAGTGGTCGGAGACATGGAGGGGAGTTGCAGTGAGATTAGTAGAAGAACAGCATCTAGTAAAGATGAGGTCAAGCGTATTGCCTGCCTTGTGAGTAGGGGGGGACGGTGAGAGGGTGAGGTCAAAAGAGGAGAGGAGTGGAAAGAAGGAGGCAGAGAGAAATGAGTCAAAGGTAGACGTAGGGAGGTTAAAGTCACCCAGAACTG
This sequence comes from Coregonus clupeaformis, assembly GCF_020615455.1. Lineage (NCBI taxonomy): Eukaryota > Metazoa > Chordata > Actinopteri > Salmoniformes > Salmonidae > Coregonus > Coregonus clupeaformis. Next base: position 97,790 of record NW_025535115.1, on the reverse strand, counting down.
TGAGGGGTGAGCCATCCTCAGGAAAGTAACTTATCAAGGCGTCAAGCTCATTGATGAACTCTCCCAGGGAACCTGGAGGGCGATAAATGACAAGGATGTTAAGCTTGAATGGGCTAGTGACTGTGACAGCATGGAATTCAAATGAGGAGATAGACAGATGGGTCAGGGGAAAAAGAGAGAATGTCCACTTGGGAGAGATGAGGATTCCTGTGCCACCACCCCGCTGACCAGATGCTCTCGGGGTATGCGAGAACACATGGTCAGACGAGGAGAGAGCAGTAGGAGTAGCAGTGTTTGTAATCCATGTTTCCGTCAGCGCCAAGAAGTCGAGGGACTGGAGGGTAGCATAGGCTGAGATGAACTCTGCCTTGTTGGCCGCAGAACGGCAGTTCCAGAGGCTGCCGGAGACCTGGAACTCCACGGGGGTCGTGCGTGCAGGGACCACCAGGTTAGAGAGGCAGCAGCCACGCGGTTTGAGGCATTTGTATAGCCTGTGCGGAGAGGAGAGAACAGGGATAGACAGACACATAGTTGACAGGCTACAGAAAATGGCTACAATAATGCAAAGGAGATCAGAATGAAATTAACTAAACATCTGGGAAAGGGAGAGAGCGGGGCCTCCCTCATTTACGTTTAACTGAAATACCCAAATATAACTCTCCCAACTTCCACCTCAGAAACCTTAATTTTTGTAAACTACAGCAGTTCAATGTTTTCTAGGAATAGACTAACTTAGTTTATTCAGCTAGCTAACTTGGTACAGTATTCTTCCGTGAAAACCGTCCAGGGCACCTAGTCCTATGACGCCACAGCCAACTAGCATGCCAGCCTCCAACAACACGGTTTAGCACCAATACTCGGCCACAACAAACCACCAGTGTGTTAACACACCAAGCAGATCATTCGTGTCCGTGTCTAACGTTGTGGGTTAGTCCCGACAGCTTGAGCGAGTCCGTCGTCAACTTATTCAGCCAGTTAGTTAGCTAGAATAGTTAGCATACTAGCTAGCCATTGCTTTCTGCCAACGAAAAAACCCCTCCACCCACGGCACGAACACACAGAGAGAGACAAGCTAACGTTAACTAGTCACCCATGTCCCGAATTCCCTTGAACGACTCTGGCTACCAGTATGTAAAAACAAAACACAAATGTAGGTTACAGTGGGGAAAAAAAGTATTTAGTCAGCCACCAATTGTGCAAGTTCTCCCACTTTAAAAGATGAGAGAGGCCTGTAATTTTCATCATAGGTACTCGTCAACTATGACAGACAAAATGAGAGAGAAAAAATCCAGAAAATCACATTGTAGGATTTTTAATGAATTTATTTGCAAATTATGGTGAAAAATAAGTATTTGGTCAATAACAAAAGTTTCTCAATACTTTGTTATATACCCTTTGTTGGCAATGACACAGGTCAAACGTTTTCTGTAAGTCTTCACAAGGTTTTCACACACTGTTGCTGGTATTTTGGCCCATTCCTCCATGCAGATCTCCTCTAGAGCAGTGATGTTTTGGGGCTGTCGCTGGGCAACACGGACTTTCAACTCCCTCCAAAGATTTTCTATGGGGTTGAGATCTGGAGACTGGCTAGGCCACTCCAGGACCTTGAAATGCTTCTTACGAAGCCACTCCTTCGTTGCCCGGGCGGTGTGTTTGGGATCATTGTCATGCTGAAAGACCCAGCCACGTTTCATCTTCAATGCCCTTGCTGACGGAAGGAGGTTTTCACTCAAAATCTCACGATACATGGCCCCATTCATTCTTTCCTTTACACGGATCAGTCGTCCTGGTCCCTTTGCAGAAAAACAGCCCCAAAGCATGATGTTTCCACCCCCATGCTTCACAGTAGGTATGGTGTTCTTTGGATGCAACTCAGCATTCTTTGTCCTCCAAACAGGACGAGTTGAGTTTTTACCAAAAAGTTATATTTTGGTTCCATCTGACCATATGACATTCTCCCAATCCTCTTCTGGATAATCCAAATGCACTTTAGCAAACTTCAGACGGGCCTGGACATGTACTGGCTTAAGCAGGGGTACACGTCTCTCACTGCAGGATTTGAGTCCCTGGCGGTGTAGTGTGTTACTGATGGTAGGCTTTGTTACTTTGGTCCCAGCTCTCTGCAGGTCATTCACTAGGTCCCGCCGTGTGGTTCTGGGATTTTTGCTAACCATTCTTGTGATCATTTTGACCCCACGGGGTGAGATCTTGTGTGGAGCCCCAGATCGAGGGAGATTATCAGTGGTCTTGTATGTCTTCCATTTTCTAATAATTGCTCCCACAGTTGATTTCTTCAAACCAAGCTGCTTACCTATTGCAGATTCAGTCTTCCCAGCCTGGTGCAGGTCTACAATTTTGTTTATGGTGTCCTTTGACAGCTCTTTGGTCTTGGCCATGGTGGAGTTTGGAGTGTGACTGTTTGAGGTAGTGGACAGGTGTCTTTTATACTGATAAGTTCAAACAGGTGCCATTAATACAGGTAACGAGTGGAGGACAGAGGAGCCTCTTAAAGAAGAAGTTACAGGTCTGTGAGAGCCAGAAATCTTGCTTGTTTGTAGGTGACCAAATACTTATTTTCCACCATAATTTGCAAATAAATTCATAAAAAATCCTACAATGTGATTTTCTGGAGAGAAAAAAATCTCAATTTATCTGTCATAGTTGACGTGTACCTATGATGAAAATTACAGGCCTCTCTCATCTTTTTAAGTGGGAGAACTTGCACAATTGGTGGCTGACTAAATACTTTTTTCCCCCACTGTATAACTTACCCCTAGCAGCTACTGTTAGCTAGCCAAGTGCAAAGCTAGCCACTGAATCGACTCAGCCAGTTTGTCTGTTCGCTAGGTCGTTCCAGCTATTGTTTAGTAGCTATCCATGTAGCAACAAGCTAGCTACATTTCGAGCACAGTAGCTACTTACTACCTAACGTTAACGCTAACGTTAACGCTTCAGACAGTGAGGTTAGAAAAACAGCTGAATGGTAGGCATTATTGTATGTAATTATTGTAGGCAGCTAGCTGGCGTAATTACAGGCACTCTTAAGCGTGAAACAACTATCCACAGTTGCTAATAGTTACCAGTAGCTACCCGCTAGCTAGTCCAGGTAGTGGGTTAGCTAACTTCGTGCTTTACCAGGCTCAGCCGAATTCAATTCTTACCTACAATAATTACATACAACAACCCACGATAACTACCTACAATACCTAACTACAATCTAACTACATAGTTTAAGCTTTACTCTACACCATATAAGCCTTATAAGCCAAGCTTACCTCCCGCCAGAGAGAGACACAACCTCACCCGACGAACGGGTGTTAACGTAGTATATCATGATACGTTTATAAACCAAAAAAAGTTTCAAAGACCAGAAATGAACAGCCTACGTGAGAAAAAGAGATCGTTGAATATGTGCTACGTTACCCAAAGGCCCTATGCACATGATGTTAGGCTTGCACCTGAGTGTCAATCATTTTAGTACAAGGACATGATCGAAAGGCCTCCATCATTCTTAAATGGAAGAAGTGTGGAACCACCAATACTTTTTCTAGAGCTGGCTGCCCGGACAAACTAAGCAATCGGGGGAGAAAGGCCTTGGTCAGGGAGGTCACCGAGAAGCCGGTGGTCACTCTGACAGAGCTCCAGAGTTCTGTGGCGATAGGAGAACCTTCCAGAAGGACAACCATCTCTGCAGAACTCCACCAATCAGGCCTTTATGGTAGAGTGGCTAGACGGAAGCCACTCCTCATGAAAAGGCACATGACTGCCCGCTGGGAGTTTGCCAAAAGACACCTAAAGGACTCTCAGACCATGCCAAGCGTCACGTCTGGAGGAATCCTGGCACCATTCCAACGGTGAAGCATGGTGGTGGCAGCATCATGCTGTGGGGATGTTTTTCAGTGGCAAGGACTGGGAGACTAGTCAGGATCGAGGGAAAGATGAACGGAGCAAAGTACAGAGAGACCTGAAAATAGGTGTGTAACGACACTACCCATCTAACCTGACAAGCTTGAGAGGATCTGCTGAGAAATTCCCCAAATACAGGTATGCCAAGCTTGTAGCGTCATACCCAAGAAGACTTGAGGCTGTAATCACTGCCAAAGGTGCTTCAACAAAGTACTGAGTAAAGTCTGAATACAGTTTTTATTATTATTATGTTTGCAAAAATGGTGTCATAAAACCTAGCGGTCAAACAGGGAAATGGTTCCATTCATTTTTCCTTTTTATTCATTTGAGAAACACTTAAAATCAGATTTTAAAACGCTAATTATCATAAAAGTAGACATCATGCAAAACAACAAATCACTGCAAACTCCTGCACGTCATCTCTAGCTGACACCTTTGCTACAGGTGTTGTGTCAATTTAAAACTTGCACAAGACCGTTCACAGATTTGTCCATTTAAATAAATGTAGCCTATTTATTCATTACTAAATTTAGCTAACATTTTATAGTTAATCCAGAGATCCTTACCTTTGACTCTATTCTGCAATTTTGTCCAGATCATCATGGCATTTGTAGTTCTTTATGATAGCCACTAGCAGCAAATTACCATTTCATTTTTGTGGGGGTAAATATAGGCAAATATATTGATAAAAGTCACCTTGTCCTGGAGAGATTTACACGATTATCAAAACGCCACGTCAGGATAAGCCTACATGAAACACAGCCCTTATTTTAAGTGTTTCTAAAATCCCCTATGGGGAAAAATGAATGGTGTAAAAATGATTGGAACCATTTCCTTGTTTGACTGCTAGGTTTTATGGGTATTATCATTTATACTGTGGTACTCCATTGGTGTGCAGCTACCTGAAGCTAGTGGGGTGTGGATGAGCTGAGACACGTGGTAAGATGGTGGACAAGAAAAAAAGTGGAATGGGGGATTGCAGTGGGGGATGAACAAACCTTCTGGAAGATCTGATGAAGGAGAAGATGGTGGACAAGGGCAATGGAGAAAAGTGGAATATGTTTTGAGTGAATATGGAATGGAAGATCTCACAGAACTTTTAGAAGAGCTACAGGAGGAAAGTGAACGTGACGAGAGTGAGGATGAATTAACTGTGGTGGCAGGTGCAGTGATGACCGCTGAGAAGGAGCTGAGTGTAGAGGGAAGCAGTGTGGTGAGGGAGGTTATCGTCAACTGTAAAAAGAGTAATACGTGCTCCAGTTGCCAGAGAATCTGAGGATGAAGGACCTGCGGTGAGGAACTCCGAGTTCGGGCCTCGTTCCCAGGATGATTCTGGCCCAGTGGGACTGAGATTTGTAGAGAGAATGGATCCATATGTGGTGTCAGGTTAGGTGGAGAAGAGGTTGGGGGCTGTTGAGTTGGTCGTAGCCGGCTGCGACCGGGAGACCCATGGGGCGGCGCGCAATTGGCCCAGCGTCGTCCAGGGTAGGGGAGAGAATGGCCAGCAGGGATGTAGCTCAGTTGGTAGAGCATGGCGTTTGCAACGCCAGGGTTGTGGGTTGATTCCCACGGGGGGCCAGTATGAAAAATACAAATAATGTATGCACTGTAAGTCGCTCTGGATAAGAGCGTCTGCTAAATGACTAAAATGTAAATGTTGGTGAAGGTAACTCGGAGTGGACTCGTGATTATTAATTGTTTCTTCTCTGTCCAGAGGGAGCGGGCGCTTTGGATTACGTGATTAGAGACAGGAATTGTGACTTGAATTGCTCTCTGGAACAGGGTGGCATTGAAAGGAGTGATAATGGGGTTAGGTTTAAGTGTTGAGGATGTGCAGTTGAAATGGAAGATTCCAGGTGTCTGTGACACCCTCCGTTTGGTGAGACGTAGATCCGGTGTAGAGCGTGGGGAAACAGAGAATACATTATCTGTCATGCTGGATTTTGATAGATAGTCTCTGCCCGATAAGGTCAAGGTAGGAAGTGTTAGTTATCCCGTGAGCGATTTTGTTCCGTAAATACTACAGTGTTTTAGGGGTGAAGTTTATGGGCCTGTTGCAGCATTGTGTAGGCGTGAGATGCCTAGATGTGACAAGTGTGCAGGAGGGCATGAGATGAAGAAATGTGTGTTATCAGTGGAGAAAGTTCTGTGTGTTAGTTGTGGGGGTGCTAACGGGCTGGAGATCTGAGGTGTCAGGTGAGAGAAAGGCAGATTGAGGTTGCCAGTGTTACAGTAGTACAGAAAGTGTTTTATACCGAAGCATTGAAGAGAGTGGTAGAGGAAGATGGGTACAGGGTGAGGGATCTTGAGAGGATTCCTGTGAGTAGACCGAGACCAAGAGAGAGAAATGGGAAGAATATGTGCTTCAGTAAGGTGGACATTTGAGCATTAATAGCAATGGTTGTCAATTGTACTGCAGAAATGGTTTGAAAGTCCCAGAAAATAGAGGCTGTGGTGGCAGCGTCAGAGAAGTACTTGGGATTGCGGGGATTTACTGCAGATCAGCTGCAGAGGGTGTTGAGTGGTAGTGGTCTGGCGTAGGACTAGATAGGGTTAAATAGTGGAATGGGGTGGTGGGTTTTTGTTGTGGAAAATCGCCACGAAGGGACTCAAAGTCAAACTTAAATGAATAATTATTTTTTATCAGCAAGCTGGAGAGGTTCCAACAAACTTAAAAGCACCATAGTACACGTCGGTCGGGAGCTCTGCCGGGGCAGTCCCGTTAGTTGTCCTATATACTGCTTACACAGACAAGTTATATTTGCATGATTTAGCTTATTCATAATTAATTTATCAATAACATTTGGTTTCTGCTTGTGACAGACCAATACCTCACAAGGCTTCTTCTCTCCAAGCTGAGACCTTGAAACTGAGATATCCCTTTTGGTTCCCAGAACAATGTTCTGGGCGTACTGCCAATTGGGCTGAGAAGATCAGTCACCTGCACGAACCAAGAACATTTTCCCTCACCTTTTTTAGAGTGGGCTATTACTTGGCAGGGCAATTTTGTATGAATTACCGTATCAATGAATTTAATGTATGTAGTCTGTGAATGGCCTCACACACCAGTACAGTAGGTGGCGGTGTATGCACCTAAAAGTTGGATGCACTGCAACCAGTTGCAAATGTTGTACGTCAATCAAGTGATCTGGATACACTTATTTCGAAGGTGGATTTTTAGTATTTACAGCCACAGTTATTAATTGTACTGCACAAGAAGTCCAAGAAGCTAGACATCATTATATCTGCAGCTGAGAAGTTTTTGGGTCTCCAAGACTTCACGGCAGAAGCCCTGCAAGGACTACTGTTGCCAGAAAATGTTCCGCCCTCACAGGATCCTTCTGAGCCTGTGTAGGGACCTGATTAGAACAGAAAAGCAGGCTGATATAGTTCAATTTAAATTTCGTTATTGATAGTTTGTATGATTTAAAAAATATATACTGCTTACACTGAACAAACATATAAACGCAACATGTAAAGTGTTGGTCCCATGTTTCATGAGGTGAAATAAAAGATCCCAGAAATGTTCCAGACACAAACGTATTTCTAAAATGTTTACATCCCTGTTAGTGAGCATTTCTCCTTTGCCAAGATAATCCATCCACCTGACAGGTGTGGCATATCATGGAGCTGATTAAATAGCATGATCATTATTACACAGGTGCACCTTGTGTTGGGGACAAGAGTAGCTGAGGAGGTGCTTGGCAGCATCTAATGGGGATCCCTAACAAATACAAAAATGCCACTCATACATACAACACAATGCCACAGATGTCTCAAGTTTTGAGGGAGCATGCAATTGGCATGCTGACTGCAGGAATGTCCACCAGAGCTGTTGCCAGAGAATGTTAGGTTAATTTCTCTACCATTAGCTGCCTCCAATGTTGTTTTAGCGAATTTTGCAGTATGCCCAACCAGCCTCACAACTGCTGACCACCGTGGTTTGCTGATGTCAATGTTGTGGACAGAGTGCCCCATGGTGGTATTGGGGTTATGGTATGGGATGGCATAAGCTACAGACAACTAACACAATTGCATTTTATCGATGGCAGTTTGAATGCACAGAGATGCCATGACAAGATTCTGAGGCCCATTGTCCTGCCATTCATCCACCTCCATCACCTTGTGTTTCAGCATGATAATGCACAGCCCCATGTCGCAAGTATCTGTACACAATTAAACATGCTGAAAATGTCGCAATTCTTCCATGGCCTGCATACTCACGAGACATGTCACCCTTTGAGCATGTATGGGATGGTCTGGATCGACGTGTACCACAGCTTGTTCCAGTTCCCACCAATATCCAGGAATTTCACACAGCCATTGAAGAGGAGTGGGACAACATTCCACAGGCCACAATCAACAGCCTGATTAACTTTATGCAAAGGAGAAGTGTCCCGGAGGAGGCAGCGGCAGCTACCCACTTCTCCAGTGCTTCATTTGTAAATTGGGTGGTGCCGGAACCAAAAGTGAGCCCGAGAGGGGGGTGACCTGGTGGGTTCTGAGGTACCAGAACGGATAAAAACAAACAACCTTTATAACAAAGCATTGCATGCATTATCATGGCTTTCGCGTACGGGCATAGAGCAGTGGTGTGGAGCCGCTTGCAGAAGTTACACACATGGAGTACATTTTTTGTAGCCTAGAGTCCGGCGAAAATGTGTTCTTTTTATAAATGGATTTCATGCAATTCTACATCATTTTAGATGACTGGAGTCTTTCACAGAATATTTTTTAATACCACACAAATGATCAAAATGAGAGGCTACTTTGACTCTGAGATCAATAAAAACGACCTTGTCTTGAATCCATCAATAGCCGAGGCCCCTAAGTGTGCAGAGAAACACATTGTATCTCATGGAGAAAGGAGATATTATTGGGACACAGCCTATGGATACTCATGGAGAAAGCAGATATCATTGGGACACAGCCTATGGATACTCATGGAGAAAGGATATATTATTGGGACACAGCCTATGGATACTCATGGAGAAAGGAGATATTATTGGGACACAGACTATGGATACTCATGGAGAAAGGAGATATCATTGGGACACAGCCTATGGATACTCATGGAGAAAGGAGATATTATTGGGACCCAGCCTATGGATACTCATGGAGAAAGGAGATATTATTGGGACCCAGCCTATGGATACTCATGGAGAAAGGAGATATTATTGGGACACAGCCTATGGATACTCATGGAGAAAGGAGTTAAGCGGGCACTGTGTCAAGAAGCAGTGCGGCTCGGTTGGGTTGTGTTTCGGAGGACGCACGACTCTCGACCTTGGGCTCTCCTGTGTCCGTACGGGGGTTGCAACGATGGGACAGGGACTGTAACTACTACCAATCGGATACCACGAAATTGGGGAGAAAAGGGGGTAAAATACCCACACAAAAAAGAATATCATGCACGTTTTCACATTACGTTTTTTAGGGGGCATGACAATTACAGAGGAATCAAAATGTAATTACTCTGATTGCTTTTATTAGGATTTCCATAAAGAATCCAATTATTTTAGATTTCCGAGTTTGTTTTTGCATTTTTGGTTTTGTGTAAAATTAACGAGCTGGTAAAATGGCGCCGCCCACTCGGTCAGCCTCAATGGACTTCAGTGCAGCAGAGAGAAACAATTTCACGGTTGCACTACTGTTTTGAAGCTGAATGTAAAAATTATTACATTTACATTTTAGTCATTTAGCAGACGCTCTTATCCAGAGCGACTTACAGTTAGTGAATACATATTTTTTTATACTGGCCCACCGTGGGAATCGAACCCACAACCCTGGCGTTGCAAACGCCATGCTCTATCAACTGAGCTACATCCCTGCCGGCCATTCCCTCCCCTACCCTGGACGACGCTGGGCCAATTGTGCGCCGCCCATGAGTCTCCCGGTCGCGGCCGGCTGCGACAGAGCCTGGATTCGAACCAGGATCTCTAGTGGCACAGTTAGCACTGCGATGCAGTGACTTAGACCACTGCGCCACTCAGGAGCACACTCAATTATCCGTTTTCTACATGTGTACTAATATTCAGACACATTCAGTTGTTTCTGTATTTATCGATAAATGTTACTATGGTGAATATAATTGGTTTTTGATTGAAGTAATACAGTGAAGACAAGGTTATTAAGGAAAATAGTACATAGTGCTGCCTAAAACAAACAGTGACTTTGTACTAAATGGCTTTTGTCATTTATGCATTTACAGTACCAGTCAAAAGTTTGGACACACCTACTCATTCAAGGGTTTTTCTTAATTTTTACTATTTTCTACATTGTAGAATAAAACTTTTGAAGTAGACAAACTGCCAATGTTTTAAAGTTCTATGAAATGAGTCTGTGTAGTTACTAACCCTTGTGATAGTGAGTGGAGGATGATATGGCTTCTACATCTGCATTGCTTAATCTTTGGGGTTTCAGGTTGGGTTTCTGTATAGCACTTTGACAACTTCTGATGTAAAAAGAATACATTTGATTGACATGTAAATCACACCAACTGACTGATTCTTCTGATGTTGTTCACACAGGAGACCATGTTGAGACATTTTCTACATCCAGAGAGCAACAGCAGGAAGATCACAGAGCTAAGAGGTCTCACCACTGCCCACATTGTGAGGCGAGTTTCTCAGTTCTATCAAAGTTAAAAATACACCTACAATTACACACAGGAGAGAATCTGTTTTCCTGTACTGACTGTGGAAAGAGTTTCTCTCAACTGGGCCACTTAAAAACACATGAACGTATACATACAGGAGAGAAGCCTTACTCCTGCTCTGATTGTGGGAAGAGTTTCTCTCAACTGGGCACCTTAAAACAACATGAACGTATACACACAGGAGATAAGCCATACTCCTGCTCTGACTGTTTAAAGTGCTTCAAAGCATCAACTGAGCTAAAACGTCATCGGAGAACACACACAGGAGAGAAGCCTTACTCCTGCTCTGACTGTGTAAAATGCTTCACAACATCAAAAGAGCTAAAACTTCATCAGAGAACACACACAGGAGAGAAGCCTTACTCCTGCTCTTATTGTGGGAAGAGTTTCTCTCAACTGGGCAACTTAAAACAACATGAACGTATACACACAGGAGAGAAGCCTTACTCCTGCTCTGACTGTGGGGCAAGTTTCTCTCAACTGGGCCACTTAAAAATACATGAACGTATACACACAGGAGAGAAGCCTTACTTCTGCTCTGATTGTGGGAAGAGTTTCTCTCAACTGGGCACCTTAAAACTACATGAACGTATACACACAGGAGAGAAGCCTTACTCCTGCTCTGACTGTGTAAAGTGCTTCAAAACATCAATTGAGCTTATAGTTCATCAGAGAACACACACAGGAGAGAAGCCTTACTCCTGCTCTGACTGTGGGGCAAGTTTCTCTCATCTGGGCAACTTAAAAAAACATCAACGTATACACACAGGAGAGAAGCCTTACTCCTGCTCTGACTGTGTAAAGTGCTTCAAAACATCAACTGAGCTTATAGTTCATCAGAGAACACACACAGGAGAGAAGCCTTACTCCTGTTCTGACTGTGGGGCAAGTTTCTCTCATCTGGGCAACTTAAAAAAACATGAACGTACACACACAGGAGAGAAGCCTTACTCCTGCTCTGACTGTGGAAAATGTTTCACAACATCAAAAGAGCTAAAACTTCATCAGAGAACACACACAGGAGAGAAGCCTTACTCCTGCTCTTATTGTGGGAAGAGTTTCTCTCAACTGGGCAACTTAAAACAACATGAACGAATACACACAGGAGAGAAGCCTTACTCCTGCTCTGACTGTGGGAAGAGTTTCTCTCAACTGGGCAACTTAAAAACACATGAACGTATACACACAGGAGAGAAGCCTTACTTCTGCTCTGATTGTGGGAAGAGTTTCTCTCAACTGGGCACCTTAAAACAACATGAACGTATACACACAGTAGAGAAGCCTTACTCCTGCACTGACTGTGTAAAGTGCTTCACAACATCAACTGAGCTAATAGTTCATCAGAGAACACACACAGGAGAGAAGCCTTACTCCTGCTCTGACTGTGGGAAGAATTTCTCTCAATTGGTAAATTTAGAGAGACACCAAGGTAAACATAGGAGAGAATCCTTACCACTGATCTAAAAACAACAGATGAGCTGCAAGGTCATCAGAGAACACACACAGGAGAGAAGCCTTACTTCTGCTCTTAATGTGTCAAGAGATTCTCCTGATTGGGCAACTTAAAAACACACCAACGGTTACACGCTGGAGAGAAGACTTATCACTCGCACTGACTGTGAGACGAGATTCTACAGATTGGGCAATTTAAAAAGACACCAATGTATACATAAGAAGTGGTAGTGGATTGGATCAAATGAAGAAAGCTTAGAACACTATTGTAATCCTATTGTTTCTCACTGTGAGAGAACTGTGCAGAGGAAAGGGAGCGTTGTAGAATGTTAGCATCTCTTTACTTTACTGATCAGTGTGCACCTTGTCAGTTTTGCTGTGCTTGGATAGCTTCTACTGTAAAGGTATTGAGATGACCTTGGATGGGGGACTAGGGTATGGAGGAAACCACGAGTACATGCATCCATGCCGTGTGTCAGCATTGCAGGATGGTGGTGGTGGTGTGGGGTGTGTTTTTATGGCACATATTGGGCCCCTTGATAAAAGTGGAACAACGTTTTAATGCCACAGGATATCTAAACATCAATGCCAATCAGGTGCATCCCTTCATGGTAGCAGTTATCCATCTGCAAATATATTTTTTCAGCAGGATTATGCCCCATGCCACAAGGCTTGTCCAGAAAAGTTTCCACAAACATGACAGTGAATTCAGGTTACTGCAGTGGCCTTCCGAGGCACCAGATCTCAATCCAATTGTGCATCTGTTGTAGGAGATGGAACGAGCTATTCTGAGTAGAAATCCACTGCCAGTCAACTTGACACAACTGTGGGAAGCATTGCAGTCAACATGGGCCAGCATCCCTGTGGAACGCTTTCGACACCTTGTAGAGTCCATGCCCCGACGAATTGAGGCTGTTCTGATGACAGACTATCAGCTGTTTAGAAATGACAGGTCCAGAGAGGGGATGCGATGAGGGGGCGTGGCTATGTATGTGATTCACAGTATGCAGGCAAAGAGAAGAATAACTGACCTAGGGAAAGAAGAGTTTGAGTGTCTTCAGCTCCGTCCTAAACAACACCCCAGCTCAGTTTCATCTCTGGTAGTGGAGTGCTCTAACATCCACCATGAGTGCTGTTAGTTGGATGCAGTAAAAAGCAGCAGGCCCAATTAGACAGGGTGCAGAGGAGGGCCTTGAGGTTCATCTCCAGAGGTGGAGCAGTCCAACCACAGCTCCCGTCACTGCAGAGCAGGCGAGAACAGGCTGCAGTGCACCTGGTGAAGGACACACTCTTGACCATCCACTGAATGACCTGCTCCCTCCAAGAAGAGGTAACTGCACCACCAGGCTCCTGAGAAACAGCCACAAACTGTCCTGTATAACTGCCCGTACAAACCGCCTGCGAAACGCCACTCTACCCACTGCTATCAGACTGCATAACAACTCCAGCTCTTAAATGGTTTTCCCAAAAATTCTGTTTTTTATAATCACATTTTAATATTTCAATTTCCATCATGAAAAATGTCCTGTAATGTTTCAAGTGTTCTGTATTCTACTTATGTCACGTATTGTGTTATGTATTTAACAGGTAGCCTAGCGGTTTAGAGTGTTGGGCCAGTAACTGAAAGGTCGCTGGTTTGAATCCTGAGCCAACTAGGTCAAAAATCTGTCATTGTGGCCTTGAACAAGGCAATTAACCCCAATTGGTCCTATAAGTCGCTCTGGATAAGAGCATCTGCTAAATTACAAATATATGGAATGAAAAATCATGTTTGTACATGAATTTGTGCTGGGCAACCTCTTCTTTTCTTGTGTATAAATATAACAAAGTGTTTAAAGTGAAATAGTTAGTGTCTATACAGTGCATTCTGAAAGTATTCAGACCCCTTTACTTTTTCAACAAGAAAATACGTTACAGCCTTATTGTAAAAGAGATTTTTTTTAAATTAAAAAATCCCTCATCAATCTACACACAATACCCCATAATGACAAAGTGAAAACAGGTTTAGATATTTTTGCAAATGCATTAGAAATAAAAAACAGATACCTTATTTACATAAGTATTCCAGACCCTTTGCTATGAATCTCGAAATGTTGATCAGGTGCATCCTGTTTCCATTGATCTTCCTTGAGATGTTTATACAACTTGATTGGAGTCCACCTGAGATAAATTCAATTGATTGGACATGGTTTGAAAAGGCACACACTTGTCTATCTAACATCCCACAGTTGACATTGCATGTCAGAGCAAAAACCAAGCCATGAGGTCGAAAGAATTGTCCGTAGAGCTCCGAGACAGGATTGTGTTGAGGCACAGATCTGGGGAAGGGTACCAAAAAATGTCTGCAGCATTGAAGGTCCCCAAGAACACAGTGGCCTCCTCCATTCTTAAATGGAAGAAGTTTGGAATCACCAAGACTCTTCCTAGAGCTGTCCGCCCGGCCAAACTGAGCAATCGGGGGAGAAGGGCCTTGGTCAGGGAGGTGACCAAGAACCAGATGATCACTTTGACAGAGCTCCAGAGTTCAGCCTGCTTGGAGTTTGCCAAGAGGCACCTAAAGGACTCTGACCATGAGAAACAAGACTCTCTGGTCTGATGTTACCAAGATTGAACTCTTTGGCCTGAATGCCAAGCGTCACATCTGGAGGAGACCTGGCACCAAGCCTACGGTGAAGCATGGTTGTGGCAGTATCATGCTGTGCGGATGTTTTTCAGAGGCAGGGACTGGGAGACTAGTCAGGATCGAGGGAATAATGAACGGAGCAAAGTACAGAGAGATCCTTGATGAAAACCTGCTCCAGAGCGCTCAGGACTTCAGACTGGGGCGAAGGTTCACCTGGCCCAGCCAGAGCCCAGACTTGAACCTGATTTAACATCTCTAGAGAGACCAGAAAATAGCTGTGCAGCAACGCTCCCCATCCAACCTGACAGAGCTTGCGAGGATCTGCAGAGATGAATGGATGAAACTCCCCAAATACAGGTGTTCCAACCTTGTAGCGTCTTACCCAAGAAGACATGATGCTGTAATCGCTGCCAAAGGTGCTTCAAGAAAGTACTGAGTAAAGGGTCTGAATACTTATGGAAATTTTATATCTGTTTTTTATCAATAAATTAGGAAAAACTTCTAAAAGCCTGTCTTTTGCTTTGACATTATGTGGTATTGTGTGTAGATTGATGAGGGGGGGAAAACTATTTCATCCATTTTAGAATATGGATGTAACATAATAATATGTGGAAAAAGTCAAGGGGTCTGAATACTTTCCGAATGCACTGTATATAACTATCATTGACTAGGTATTGGCACACCATGTATATAGCCAAGCTATCATTGACTAGGTATTGGCACCCCATGGATATAGCCAAGCTATCATTTACTAGGTATTGGCACCCCATGTATATAGCCAAGCTACCATTGACCAGGTATTGGCACCCCATGTATATAGCCAAGCTATCATTGACTAGGTATTGGCACCCCATGTATATAGCCAAGCTACCATTGACCAGGTATTGGCACCCCATGTATATAGCCAAGCTACCATTGACTAGGTATTGGCACCCCATGTATATAGCCAAGCTATCATTGCTCATCGTGTATTAATTCCTTGTGCTACAATCTTTTTTCTATTATTATAATTGTTGTATTGTGTTCTCCATTGTTGGTCAACATTTCACTGTTAGTCTACACCTGTTGTTTACCAAACATGTGACAATTAAAATGAAATGACTACGTGTTTAGTGAATTGTCTTCTAAAACTATACTGAAAAAATATGTAAACTTGACATGTAAAGTGTTGGTCCCATGTTTCATGAGCTGAAATAAAAGATCCCAGAAAGTTTCCATATGCACAAAAAGCTTATTTCTCTCAAATTTGGTGCACAAATTTGTTTCCATTTCTGTTAGTGAGCATTTCTCCTTTGCCAAGATAATCAATCCCACCTGGCAGGTGTGGCATATCAAGAAGCTGATTAAGCAGCATGATCATTACACAGGTGCACCTTGTGCTGGGTATAATAAAAGGCCACTCTGAAATGTGCAGTTTTGTCACAACACAATGCCACAGATGTCTACATTTTGAGGGAGTGCGCAATTGGCATGCTGACCAGAGCTGTTGCCAGAGAGTTGAATGTAAATTTCTCTACCGAGAATTTGGCATAAAGTCCAACTGGCTTCACAGCCACAGACCACGTGTAACCGTGCAAGCCCAGGACCTCCACATCTGGCTTCTTCACCTGCAGGATCATCTGAGACCAGCCACCCGGACAGCTGATGAAACTGAGGAGTGTTTATATTTGTAATAAAGCCCTTTAGTGGGGAAAATGTATTCTTATTGGCTGATGGGTGCCCTTGTCATGTGAAATCCATAGATTAGGGCCTAATGAATGTATTTCAATTGACATATTTCCTTATATGAACTGTACCCCAGTAAAATTGTTGAATGTTGTGTTTATATTTTTGTTCAGTTAGTTAAAATCTTACCAAAAAAGTGATTATGAATATGTTTGGAAAACTGCATTGATCTGCCAATGAAAAATAATGTTTGTACATGAATTTGTACTGGTCAACCTCTCCTTCTCTTTTGTATTCAGTTCTTCCATATTAGATCTGACTGTATGAATGGTTCTTATGGTTGTGTTCAGTTCTTCCATATTAGATCTGACCGTATTAATGGTTCTTATGGGCTGAGTGCCTGGAGTGACTACAGTCATACCAAGTTTTCTTTGACCCTGTCTCACCCTGTCTCACAAGGACAGAACCACGTCTCTATCACACTCCAGCCCAGAAGGTGGCAGTGATGTACCTTTAACGTTGGTCTGAACACCACCAATAAACACCATAGAAGAAGAATGCATGCTTAGCAACAACCAAGGGGCCATGCAGCTTTCCACTGTCCCAAAGACTGTCTATTATATGGAACAGATTGGCATGTGACCACTCTAACAATGTAGACACGTCCTCAAAGATTGGACATGAATCTGTGTTGGTCAAATTCTTCTCTTCTCTATCATTAAATACAACAAAACTATGTTTTAAGTTAAATATGTAGTGTTTGTCTAAAGCTGTAAAAAAAGACCTGAAATGAGCATCACAAAGATACATTTGACCTATGCACTAACAAGCTTTTTCAATATACGCAGCTTTGTCACCAGCTGCAGTACTGTAGCTTTATTCATCTACTGTACTTCAATCAACATGTACTCACATTGGATGGATTGATTAGGATTCAACCATGTCTTAAACCGCTAGCTAGCTAGTTACAAGCCACAACACACATGTAAAGTTGCTGTAGAACTCTTTCATGGGGTGTGAAAATATATGTAATCAAAACTACTGGATATCTTTAGAAGTCAAATTGTTCTACAATTTTCTTACACTGAGAATGTGGAATAGTTTTTGTAGGTCGGCAGGATAAACACTATATTTAATCTCTATTAATATTTAAGCTTGCAAAATGTAAAGGGGTGTGTAGACTTTCACTGTGACTGTATACGTACCATTGACTTGCAGTGGATTTGTGCCACAAATGCTAAAAAGTTAGCAGTTATAACAATAGTAAGATAAACAATATATGCCCAGGACTATATTGAGGGACAGACTGTTGAAATGCCCAGTTGATTATGGAAACAGTCTTGTAGAACTCTGGCATTGATGGTCCATCTGAGGGTGAGTCATTGATATGAATGCTCAGAGTAAAAGAGCTGTGAACTCACCTGTGATGGCCCACGTCTACCTCAACCTTTCCTATTGTGTTTGTAAGCACCACAGCATTTTAGGCAGCCATTGTTCAAAATGTGTTGATACATACAGTACAATGGGAGGACGTGTGGAATGAACAGGGGAGAACCAGGAGTTTGATCTCTGACTTCATTACGTAGAATACACAATAACGTGAATCAAATTGACTGGCGTCTCTGCGACAAATATGATTTGACATTTGTTAGTTTAGATTTGTTTGTTTATTATCACATATTTGTATTTGTAAAAGTAATATAAACACATAACATTTATATGATCAGATATTTTTATTTTTTAACACAACACATTGAATTATTGAACAATTACACATTACACATTATTGAACAATTACATTTGATTTATTTTCTTAACTAGTAAACCTACACATTCTGAACAATTATAGTTTCAAGCAGTGTATTGGTAGTTAGTTAACATGCTACCTGTCTGATCAACAATTATAGGTACAAGCTAATAACAAGGTATATATGCTATCTTATTGAACAAGCAACTTAACTCAAATAATGATGTGTGCGCTAGGCATCTCTCTCCAGCTCTCTCCAGGTTGTTGTGCTGCTTGGCTGGCCTGCTGCTGCCTGTGCACGAGCTGAGTGCCTGCTGCTGACGTCGCTCACAATGCACTTTTGCAGCCAGCCATGTGTGTTGTGACTGAGTGTGTGACAGATAAAATCGTTTTAGTGTCATTTAGAGGTAAAATGTGTGCATTTTAGTGTTTGAGTCACTTTTCAAAAGTTGCTAAAAGTTCCAAATAAGTTTTTTAAAGTAGCTACATTTGTTGCTAGGTGCTGTTTGAAAAAAAAAGTTGCCAGGGTAGTCTGAAAAGTTGCTAAATCTAACAACACAGTGGCATCACTGGGCCCTACCCCATTACATGAGAACGGAGTATCTGCCGCTGCCTCCTCCTCCTCCGGGACACTTCTACTTTGCATAGAGTTGATCAATCTGTTGATTGTGGCCTGTGGAATGTTGTCCCATTCCTCTTCAGTGGCTGTGTGAAGTTGCTGTATATTGGTGGGAACTGGAACAAGCTGTGGTACACGTCGATCCAGCCCTCCCAAACATGCTCAATGGGTGACATGTCTGGTGAGTATGCAGGACATGGAAGAACTGGGACATTTTCAGCCTCCAGGAATTGTGGACAGATCCTTGCGGCATTGGGCCATGCATTATCATGCTGAAACATGACGTGATGTCTGCAGGACAATGGGCCTCAGGATCTTGTCATGGTATCTCTGTGCATTAAATTTGCCATTAAGAAAATGCAATTTTGTTCCTTCTCTGTAGCTTATGCCTGCCCATACCATAACCCTGACATGAAAAGTCCTCAATAATCAACAATGTAATACTTATTACAGGTTAACTCTCTTGCTTTCTTTCAAGCACACTCAGTACTTCTATCCATCCCTCTCCAGGTGCTAAAGACAGAACATTCCAAGGACCTCCAGAGCCTTCTGACCAATTACCTGCCATCTCTCCAGAGCACAGAGAAGTAGGCTCCATTTGTAATAGTATACTGATGCAATGTCACTAGTGCTGTCTGTGTGATATAGCAGATAATCAAGGTCTTCACTAGTGCTGTCTGTGTGATATAGCAGATAATCAAGGTCTTCAATAGTGCTGTCTGTGTGATATAGCAGATAATCAAGGTCTTCACTAGTGCTGTCTGTGTGATATAGCAGATAATCAAGGTCTTCACTAGTGCTGTCTGTGTGATATAGCAGATAATCAAGGCCTTCACTAGTGCTGTCTGTGTGATATAGCAGATAATCAAGGTCTTCACTAGTGCTGTCTGTGTGATATAGCAGATAATCAAGGTCTTCACTAGTGCTGTCTGTGTGATATAGCAGATAATCAAGGTCTTCACTAGTGCTGTCTGTGTGATATAGCAGATAATCAAGGTCTTCACTAGTGCTGTCTGTGTGATATAGCAGATAATCAAGGTCTTCACTAGTGCTGTCTGTGTGATATAGCAGATAATCAAGGTCTTCACTAGTACTGTCTGTGTGATATAGCAGATAATCAAGGCCTTCACTAGTGCTGTCTGTGTGATATAGCAGATAATCAAGGTCTTCACTAGTGCTGTCTGTGTGATATAGCAGATAATCAAGGTCTTCACTAGTGCTGTCTGTGTGATATAGCAGATAATCAAGGTCTTCACTAGTGCTGTCTGTGTGATATAGCAGATAATCAAGGCCTTCACTAGTGCTGTCTGTGTGATATAGCAGATAATCAAGGTCTTCACTAGTGCTGTCTGTGTGATATAGCAGATAATCAAGGTCTTCACTAGTGCTGTCTGTGTGATATAGCAGATAATCAAGGTCTTCACTAGTGCTGTCTGTGTGATATAGCAGATAATCAAGGTCTTCACTAGTGCTGTCTGTGTGATATAGCAGATAATCAAGGTCTTCACTAGTGCTGTCTGTGTGATATAGCAGATAATCAAGGTCTTCACTAGTGCTGTCTGTGTGATATAGCAGATAATCAAGGTCTTCACTAGTGCTGTCTGTGTGATATAGCAGATAATCAAGGTCTTCACTAGTGCTGTCTGTGTGATATAGCAGATAATCAAGGTCTTCACTAGTGCTGTCTGTGTGATATAGCAGATAATCAAGGTCTTCACTACTGCTGTCTGTGTGATATAGCAGATAATCAGGGTCTTCACTAGTGCTGTCTGTGTGATATAGCAGATAATCAAGGTCTTCACTACTGCTGTCTGTGTGATATAGCAGATAATCAAGGTCTTCACTAGTGCTGTCTGTGTGATATAGCAGATAATCAAGGCCTTCACTAATGCTGTCTGTGTGATATAGCAGACAATCAAGGTCTTCACTAGTGCTGTCTGTGTGATATAGCAGATAATCAAGGCCTTCACTAGTGCTGTCTGTGTGATATAGCAGATAATCAAGGTCTTCACTAGTGCTGTCTGTGTGATATAGCAGATAATCAAGGCCTTCACTAGTGCTGTCTGTGTGATATAGCAGATAATCAAGGTCTTCACTAGTGCTGTCTGTGTGATATAGCAGATAATCAAGGTCTTCACTAGTGCTGTCTGTGTGATATAGCAGATAATCAAGGTCTTCACTAGTGCTGTCTGTGTGATATAGCAGATAATCAAGGTCGTCACTAGTGCTGTCTGTGTGATATAGCAGAAAATCAAGGTCTTCACTAGTGCTGTCTGTGTGATATAGCAGATAATCAAGGTCTTCACTAGTGCTGTCTGTGTGATATAGCAGATAATCAAGGTCTTCACTAGTGCTGTCTGTGTGATATAGCAGATAATCAAGGTCTTCACTAGTGCTGTCTGTGTGATATAGCAGATAATCAAGGTCTTCACTAGTGCTGTCTGTGTGATATAGCAGATAATCAAGGTCTTCACTAGTGCTGTCTGTGTGATATAGCAGATAATCAAGGTCTTCACTAGTGCTGTCTGTGTGATATAGCAGATAATCAAGGCCTTCACTAGTGCTGTCTGTGTGATATAGCAGATAATCAAGGTCTTCACTAGTGCTGTCTGTGTGATATAGCAGATAATCAAGGTCTTCACTAGTGCTGTCTGTGTGATATAGCAGATAATCAAGGTCTTCGCTAGTGCTGTCTGTGTGATATAGCAGATAATCAAGGTCTTCGCTAGTGCTGTCTGTGTGATATAGCAGATAATCAAGGTCTTCGCTAGTGCTGTCTGTGTGATATAGCAGATAATCAAGGCCTTCACTACTGCTGTCTGTGTGATAGAGCAGATAATCAAGGTCTTCACTAGTGCTGTCTGTGTGATAGAGCAGATAATCAAGGCCTTCACTAGTGCTGTCTGTGTGATATAACAGATAATCAAGGCCTTCACTACTGCTGTCTGTGTGATATAGCAGATAATCAAGGCCTTCACTAATGCTGTCTGTGTGATATAGCAGATAATCAAGGTCTTCACTAGTGCTGTCTGTGTGATATAGCAGATAATCAAGGTCGTCACTAGTGCTGTCTGTGTGATATAGCAGAAAATCAAGGTCTTCACTAGTGCTGTCTGTGTGATATAGCAGATAATCAAGGTCTTCACTAGTGCTGTCTGTGTGATATAGCAGATAATCAAGGTCTTCACTAGTGCTGTCTGTGTGATATAGCAGATAATCAAGGTCTTCACTAGTGCTGTCTGTGTGATATAGCAGATAATCAAGGTCTTCACTAGTGCTGTCTGTGTGATATAGCAGATAATCAAGGTCTTCACTAGTGCTGTCTGTGTGATATAGCAGATAATCAAGGTCTTCACTAGTGCTGTCTGTGTGATATAGCAGATAATCAAGGCCTTCACTAGTGCTGTCTGTGTGATATAGCAGATAATCAAGGTCTTCACTAGTGCTGTCTGTGTGATATAGCAGATAATCAAGGTCTTCACTAGTGCTGTCTGTGTGATATAGCAGATAATCAAGGTCTTCACTAGTGCTGTCTGTGTGATATAGCAGATAATCAAGGTCTTCGCTAGTGCTGTCTGTGTGATATAGCAGATAATCAAGGTCTTCGCTAGTGCTGTCTGTGTGATATAGCAGATAATCAAGGCCTTCACTACTGCTGTCTGTGTGATAGAGCAGATAATCAAGGTCTTCACTAGTGCTGTCTGTGTGATAGAGCAGATAATCAAGGCCTTCACTAGTGCTGTCTGTGTGATATAACAGATAATCAAGGCCTTCACTACTGCTGTCTGTGTGATATAGCAGATAATCAAGGCCTTCACTAATGCTGTCTGTGTGATATAGCAGATAATCAAGGCCTTCACTACTGCTGTCTGTGTGATATAGCAGATAATCAAGGCCTTCACTAGTGCTGTCTGTGTGATAGAGCAGATAATCAAGGTCTTCACTACTGCTGTCTGTGTGATATAGCAGATAATCAAGGTCTTCACTACTGCTGTCTGTGTGATATAGCAGATAATCAAGGTCTTCACTAGTACTGTCTGTGTGATATAGCAGATAATCAAGGTCTTCACTAGTGCTGTCTGTGTGATATAGCAGATGATCAAGGTCTTCACTAGTGCTGTCTGTGTGATATAGCAGATAATCAAGGTCTTCACTAGTGCTGTCTGTGTGATATAGCAGATAATCAAGGCCTTCACTAGTGCTGTCTGTGTGATATAGCAGATAATCAAGGTCTTCACTAGTGCTGTCTGTGTGATATAGCAGATAATTCAGGGTCCCTGGTTGGGTTTATTGTACTTCAGAACTCATGCTCTCTCCCTCTAAAAGTCTCTCAGACTTGAATAAAAATGTGTTCTTCCCCCTGTCCCCAAGTGTGTCTGCTTGGCCATGGAACTCCAGAGCAGCATATCAAAAAACATGCCACCCTGATGCCAGCAGGCCGTTCCCTGAGGAAGGATGCAACGGTCAAGGCTTTCAATGGTCACATTTGGGGGATGACTAAATGCAAAATAACTTTTTCATAGCATGTTGGTCTTCACATTTTTACCATGGTAACTTAAACAACTTGCAGACTTTATCAACCAAGACAACACTTATAGCTTATAATTCAAAAGTTCAGAAATCAAGTCTCATGTCCAGGGTGAATAACACTTTTATTCATGTATATCAGACATGACATGCGCCAACTAAAATATACACTGAATTCTCAAAACATTAGGAACACCTGCTCTTTCCATGACAGACTGACCAGGTGAATGCTATGATGCCTTATTGATGTTACCTGTTAAATCCACTTTAAATCAGTGTAGATGAAGGGGAAGAGACAGGTTAAATAAGGATTTTTAAGCCTTGAGACAATTGAGACATGGGTTGTGTATGTGTGCCATTCAGAGGGTGAACCGGCAAGAAAATAATGAAGTGCCTTTGAACAGGGTATGGCCTTTAATGTAAAACAGTGTGTGTTCGTTTTTCATGTTATTGGTTTTGTGTAAACATGTATAATCTTACGAGCTGTTAAAATGGCGTCGTCCATTTTGATGTTCGTTTAAAGTCCACGTAGAAGATAATGGCCCCTATCAGATATTTATGTAGTTGGTGCAGTATATTATTTTACTGTAGTAAATATACATTGGGTGGTCGGGGTTGTTCGAGCCCTGAATGCTGATTGGCTGAAAGCCGTGGTATATCAGACGTACACCACAGGTATGACTAAATATATATTGTGACGTCACGAGAGGCTACACAGCTTTCAGCGGGATTGCTCAAGTAGTGCAAGGAGACCAGGTTCAAACAAAACAAGGCTTTTATTATAGGTCTTGGGAAATTAACGAAAATATAACAAAATTCTGTTCTCTTGTGGCTCTTTAAGGGTTAACCGTTCAGGGATGTCTCTTCCACATCCAAAAGCATAATTCTCACTCGCTCAGATAACTTTTCCCCAGCCTTACTGTAGTCCACATTGCAGCTAGTGGCCAACCCAGCAAAAAGTCCTTCCAAAAATCTCTCACGTATTTCCACAGGTGGATATATCCAAAGGTGAGTATTTCCCAAAGGTGAGTATCTCCAAATCCTTATATTCCTCATGGAAGGGGACGTGCAGCACTCTTGTCCTCCCGAGAGCCCAGGTTGGAGACCGTGTCTCTTCACTCCCCCACCCCTCTCCTCAGTGTGTCTCTTCCCTTCCCAAAAACCTCCAGCTCATCAGCTCCTGATTTGTTTCAGCTGCGTGGGAAGATTGGCCATAGAGGGGTGGAGTTCCCGACCATACCAGCAGATGGAGCCATAGCTGTCTGGGTTTGCAGCCACCTCAGGGGGATGTAACGTCCCTCCAGGACACAGCCTCTCGTGACATCACACATCCCCCTCCTCGGGACCGACGTCCTCGTCGGGGTAAAGGCAGCGAAGAAGGCATCACGCCGGGAGAGGGCGTCCGCATTGCCGTGGTGCTTGCCAGCCCTGTGGACAACAGAAAAGTTAAACGGTTGCAAGCTCAAAAACCATCTGGTTACTCTACTGTTTGATTCCTTGTTCTTGGCCATCCACTGCAGAGGGGCGTGATCAGATACCACCATGAAACGTCGGCCCAGGAGATAGAACCGAAGGGACTCCAGGGCCCAGACTACAGCCAGACATTCTTTCTCCACCGTTGAATAGTTCTTCTCTCTTGGAAGTAACTTCCTGCTTAGGTAGAGAATGGGATGTTCTTCACCGTCATGTGCCTGGGTGAGGACAGCACCCAGACCCACCTCCGAAGCATCCGCTTGGACAATGAATTCCTTCTTGAAGTCTGGTGCCACCAGGATCGGACTGGAGCAGAGTGCTCGCTTCAGGTTGAGGAAAGCCGCCTCCGCCGCAGGGTTCCACTTCACCATTCGTGAGTGGCGTTTGGTCGTCAGCTCCGTCAACGGTGCAGCTATAGTAGCAAAATCTGCAATAAAGCGTCTATAGTAGCCAGCGAGGCCCAAAAATGACCTTACTTGCTTCTTGGTGATGGGCTGCGGCCAGTCCTGTATGGCCCGCAGTTTGGCTTCCTGTGGTTTGACCAACCCCCGCCCAATGGTGTACCCCAGGTAGTTTGTCTCACTGAATGCCAGCTTGCACTTCTTCGGGTTTGCCGTGAGCCCTGCTTCCCTGAGCGAATCCAGCACCGCTTGTACCCGGGGTAGGTGGCTGGCCCAATCCGGACTTTGTATAACAACATCATCCAAATAAGCCGCTGCGTACCTCTTGTGGGGCGCAAGGATTCGATCCATCATGCGTTGGAACGTGGCAGGTGCCCCGTGGAGACCAAACGGAAGTCGGGTATACTGGTAGAGCCCCTCCGGGGTGGCAAAGGCTGTCTTCTCCTTAGACGCCGGGGTCAGGGGCACCTGCCAGTAGCCTTTTGTGAGATCAAGAGTGGTTAGGAAACGAGCATGCCCCAAGGAGTCTATTAAATCATCGACACGAGGCATTGGGTATGCATCAAATTCAGACACTTCATTCAACTTTCGATAGTCATTACAAACTCGTACTGAACCGTCTGGCTTGGGAACTAGTACGATGGGACTTGCCCAGGCACTGTGGGACTCTTCGATTACTCCCAACTCCCGCATCTTCCTTACCTCCTTCTGTATAACCACTTTACGAGCCTCTGGCACGCGGTACGGGCGCTGGTTTACCGTTCGGCCAGGCATGGTGCAGATCTCATGTTGGACCACCTCTGTGTGACCGGGAAGGGAGGAGAAGACATCCTGGTTCTGCTCCACGAGTTCCAGGGCCATCTGTCGTTGATGTGGGGACAGATTTGGACCCAGCTGAACCTCTTCTCGCGCCGGTTCCTTGGTCTCTGTGGGGGTAGACAGCTGAACAGCGCCTCTCTGGCGTGCCACTTCTTTAAAAGGTTAACATGATAAATCTGCTCAGTTTTTCTTTTATCTGGTTGCCTCACCTTGTAGTTTACTTCTCCCATGCGTTCAATGACCTCATATGGTCCTTGCCAGGTTGCCAGGAATTTACACTCAACGGTTGGCACCAGGACCAGCACTCTGTCCCCCCGGCTTAAACTCCCTGGGTTGAGCAGATCTGTTGTAGGAGGCTTGCTGTTGCCGCTGACTGGCCTCCAGGTGTTCCCGCATCATGGGATAGATGGCCTTCATTCTCTCCCTCATAGCCCCGACATGGTCGATCAGTGTCCACTGTTGGCATGGCTGCTCCTCCCAGGCCTCCTTGGCGATGTCGAGCAGCCCTCTGGGTCTGTAGGAAAGCAAGAGCTCAAAGGGTGAAAAACCAGTAGAAGACTGAGGTACCTCTCTCACCGCAAATAATATGTATGGTAACAGCTGATCCCAGTTGCGCCCATCTTCCCCTACCGCTTTCCGCAGCATGGATTTTAGTGTTTTGTTAAAACGTTCGACTAGGCCATCTGTCTGGGGGTGGTAGACCGAGGTTCTCAGCTGTTTGATTTTCAGTAAAGCACAGAGTTCTTTCATCACCCTGGACATGAATGGAGTCCCTTGGTCCGTCAATATCTCTTTTGGGATTCCCAGACTAGTTGAGAGACGGAACAGCTCCTTGGCGATTTGTCTGGATGTAGCCTTCCTCAGCGGAATGGCCTCCGGGTACCGGGATGCATAGTCCAGAATGACCAGAATGTATTGATGTCCCCTGGAACTTTTCGGTAAGGGCCCGACTATGTCTAATCCAATCCTCTCAAAAGGAGTTTCGATAATGGGCAAGGGAATGAGCGGGTTTCTATATGTGGGCTTTGGCGCAACCTGCTGACACTCAGGGCAACTACGGCAGTAGTTCTCTATCTCTTTGTGTACTCCTGGCCAAAAGAAACGTTGCATGATTCTTTCCTTAGTCTTCTCTACCCCCAAGTGGGCCCCCTAGCGGGTGTGTGTGTGCTAGGTTGAGTACTGTGGCCCGATAGGGCTGTGGCACGAGGAGCTGTTCATGCACTTCATCATTTTTCTTGACTATCTGATATACTAACCCCCGGTTTACTGCGAAATGGGGGTAAGTAGGGTTTGTCTTATCACCTAACACTACACCTTCTAATACCTGCACATTTCTTAAGGCATTTGCAAGAGTAGGATCTTGTAATTGAGCCGTACCATACTGGCCTGTGAGAGGGGGAAGCTCTTGGGTGCCTGGGACGTCTTCTTCACTGGAGAACGGAGCACTTTCCTGGGCTGCGTTCTCTTCTCCTGTATCCGGACCAGTCTCGGTGTCGGTCTGGGCACCTGCCATCCCTATCAGAGCCCGGGCGGGAGTGAGTAACTCGGAGGATTGCACCGGAGCCTTCCCAGGATGAGTCTTGCCTCTCCGTTTCCGAGGTACTCGGGTTATCCTCTCCTGAGACTCTCTCCAGAGTGGGTAAAAGGCTGGGCAGTCTCGTCCAATTAGGACAGGGACGGGGAGGGAATCAACCACCCCCCGCCGTCGTGTGTATGGTTCCCCGTGTGCTGGTCATTGTAAGTTCAGTAATGGGGTATTCTCTGGTGTCCCCATGGACACAGGAAACTGGGAGGACTTTCCCCGGGGGTCAGACACGTTGGGCCCACCAAATCCTTACGCACCAGGGTGGCCCGGCTACCAGAATCCAGTAAGGCCTCCACATCATGGTGATTCACAGTTACCGGGCAGGTGGGGGGTCGATCTGGGCCGCCATCTACGACTCCCAAGAGCGAGGCAAAACGGTGTGTGGGTGCTGAGCTGGAGGACTCCGCAGTGGGCATAGGTTCATCGGCTGGTTTCCCACACTGCCAGGAGATATGTCCCATCTCCCCACACCGGTAACACTGTCGAGTTTCCCCCTCCTGGTGTACTCTTCTTGGACCCGCCTGGTTTCTGGCTCCCCCTGGAGCCGGGATAAGTCCTGACGTGGCGGGGTTCGAGACCTTGGGGTCCTTTGGACGGGTTCTTCCCATTTGTGGTGGGGCCGCACTCCTGGGGTCTTTTCGGGAAGCATTCAGCATCTCCGCTGTGGCCTGGTACTTTTCCACAGCTTCCACGGTCAGATCAGCCGTGGTCAAGGCCTGTTGACTGATGACCCGTTTTGCCTCATAAGGCAGGGCGCGTAGGTAACGATCCACCACAACGGCCTCCACCACCGCCGCTGCTGTATTCCTCTGCGGATCCAGCCATTTCCTTGCGATTCGGACAAGTTC
The DNA here is from genome assembly GCF_020615455.1 of Coregonus clupeaformis. Lineage (NCBI taxonomy): Eukaryota > Metazoa > Chordata > Actinopteri > Salmoniformes > Salmonidae > Coregonus > Coregonus clupeaformis. Next base: position 69,467 of record NW_025535115.1, on the reverse strand, counting down.
ATGCATCTGCGCCCGAGGAGGTTGGTCTGGTTGGAAGGTCCAGCTGTGAAAGCGCTGGGCCATACCAAACTTTGTGAGTCCATATCTGCTGAGGATCTCAGACTTCAGGGCATCATAGTCAGTAACCTGGTCAGGGCCCAGGTCCCGGACAGCATTCAGCGATTCCCCGGTTAGAAAGGGGGCTAACAGACCAACCCACTGTTGCTTGGGCCAGGCTTCCCTAGTGGCCGTGGCCTCAAATGCATGCAGGTATGCCTCAATGTCATCGGTAGCCCCCATCTTAGATATAAAGTCACTTGCCTTTATTGGGCGGGTATTTTGGACAACCCTCTGTCTCTGCAACTGCAATTCCTCTGCCTTCAGAAGGTTGGCTTTCTTTTGCTCCTCCAAGAGAGCCACGTTTGCTTGCATCTGGGCTTGCTGGCCAGCAACAAGGGCTTTCAATATGTCCTCCATTTCAGTCGGCGGGGAGCCTACGGCCAACTTGGAAAACTGGGTGATCAAACCTTCGGTATCCTCCTCTGACATGCACTATTAACGCTTGAGCGTGCCTGTATTCTCCACCATCTGTGACGTCACGAGAGGCTACACAGCTTTCAGCGGGATTGCTCAAGTAGTGCAAGGAGACCAGGTTCAAACAAAACAAGGCTTTTATTATAGGTCTTGGGAAATTAACGAAAATATAACAAAATTCTGTTCTCTTGTGGCTCTTTAAGGGTTAACCGTTCAGGGATGTCTCTTCCACATCCAAAATCATAATTCTCACTCGCTCAGATAACTTTTCCCCAGCCTTACTGTAGTCCACGTTGCAGCTAGTGGCCAACCCAGCAAAAAGTCCTTCCAAAAATCTCTCACGTATTTCCACAGGTGGATATATCCAAAGGTGAGTATTTCCCAAAGGTGAGTATCTCCAAATCCTTATATTCCTCATGGAAGGGGACGTGCAGCACTCTTGTCCTCCCGAGAGCCCAGGTTGGAGACCGTGTCTCTTCACTCCCCCACCCCTCTCCTCAGTGTGTCTCTTCCCTTCCCAAAAACCTCCAGCTCATCAGCTCCTGATTTGTTTCAGCTGCGTGGGAAGATTGGCCATAGAGGGGTGGAGTTCCCGACCATACCAGCAGATGGAGCCATAGCTGTCTGGGTTTGCAGCCACCTCAGGGGGATGTAACGTCCCTCCAGGACACAGCCTCTCGTGACATCACAATATATATTTTTTCTACTGTTATACATATGTTGGTAACCAGTTTATAATAGCAATTAGGCGACTCAGGCAGTGCTCCTAATCTCAGCTTGTTACCTGTATAAAAGACACCTGTCCACAGAAGCAATCAATCAATCAGATTCCAAACTCTCCACCATGGCCAAGACCAGAGAGCTCCCCAAGGATGTCAGGGACAATATTGTAGACCTACACAAGGCTGGAATGGGCTACAAGACCATCGGCAAGCAGCTTGGTGAGAAGGTGACAACAGTTGGTGCGATTATTCGCAAATGGAAGAAACACAAAATAACTGTCAATCTCCCTCGGCCTGGGGCTCTTGGGCTCCATGCAAGATCTCACCTCGTGGAGTTATAATGATCATGAGAACGGTGAGGAATCAGCCCAGAACTACACGGGAGGATATTGTCAATGATCTCAAGGCAGCTGGGACCATAGTCACCAAGAAAACATTTGGTAACACACTACGCCGTGAAGGACTGAAATCCTGCAGCGCCCGCAAGGTCCCCCTGCTCAAGAAAGCACATATACAGGGCCGTCTGAAGTTTGCCAATGAACATCTGAATGATTCAGAGGAGAACTGGGTGAAAGTGTTGTGGTCAGATGAGACCAAAATGGAGCTCTTTGGCATCAACTCAACTCGCCGTGTTTGGAGGTGGAGGAATGCTGCCCCCAAGAACACCATCCCCACCGTCAAACATGGAGGTGGAAACATGCTTTGGGGGTGTTTTTCTGCTAAGGGGACAGGACAACTTCACCGCATCAAAGGGACGATGGACGGGGCCATGTACCGTCAAATCTTGGGTGAGAACCTCCTTCCCTCAGCCAGGGCATTGAAAATGGGTCGTGGATGGGTATTCCAGCATGGATGAAGGTCATGCTTAGGCTAATAAGCTATAAAGGGAAATAAATTGCTACAGTTTCACTTTTAGAGTTATTTCATGAAATGTTATTTTTAGAAAAGGGCCGTTTTTTAAGTTGCGGGGTAACTGCAGGTGAATATATTGATCAAAGTCACCTTGTCCTAGAGAGATTTACATTGTTATCAAAGCGTTACGCCAGGGTAAGCCTATCTACCACCCTATGTAAAGCTGGGATATATGAGATACCCCATAAGGGAGGCACTCTAAAATGTGAAGTTTTGTCACACAACACAATGCCCAGTGGTGTAAAGTACTTAAGTAAAAATACTTTAAAGTACTACTTAAGTCGTTTTTTGGGGTATCTGTACTTTACTATTTATATTATTTTTGACAACTTTTACTTGACTACATTCCGAAAGAAAAATATGTACTTTTTACTCCATACATTTCCCTGACACCCAAAAGTACTCGTTAAATTTTGAATGCTTAGGACAGAAAAAATTGTCAAATTCACGCAATTATCAACGGAACATCCCTGGTCATCCCTACTGCCTCTGATCTGGCGGACTCACTAAACACGTTTAGTTTGTAAATGATATGAGTGTTGGAGAGTGCCCCTGGCTATTGTCACGCCCTGGCTCTGGGGACTCTTAAATGTTGAGCCAGGGTGTGTAGTGTCTATGTTGTATTTTCTATGTTGTTGATCTAGTTCGTGTATTTCTATGTTGATTGGTTGGTTCCCAATCAGAGGCAGCTGTAGCTTGTTGTCTCTGATTGGGGACCATACATAGGCAGCCTGTTTAGCACTGTTTATTGTGGGATCTTGTTCCGTAAGGTTTGTTTTGGTGTATAACCTAGGACTTCACGTATCGTTTGGTTTGTTGTTTTGTTCGTGTGTGTTAAGTACGTTAATTAATAAAGATGTACGCTTACCACGCTGCGCCTTGGTCCGCTTCTCATAACAATCGTGACAGCTATCCATAAATACAATTTAAAATAAAAAATGGTATCATCTGGTTTACTTAATAAGGAATTTGAAATGATTAATACGTTTACTTTTACTTTTGATAGTGAAGTATATTTTTAACAATTACATTTACTTTTGATAATTAAGTATATTTAAAACCAAATACTTATAGAATTTTACTCAAGTAGTATTTTACTGGGTGACTTCCAGTTTTACTTGAGTCATTTTCTACTAAGGTATCTTTACTTTTACTCAAGTATGACAATTGGGTGCTTTTTCTACCACTAACAATGCCACAGATGTCTCAAGTTTTGAGAGAGCATGCAACTGGCATACTGACTGCAGGAATGTCCACCAGAGCTGTTGCCAGATAATTTAATGGTAATTTCTATACCATAAGCCGCCTCCAACTTTGTTTTAGAGAATTTGGCAGTATGCCCAACCACCCTCACAACTGCAGACCATGTGTATGGTGGTGTGTGGCCGTGTGGTTTGCTGATGTCAATGTCGTGAACAGAGTACCCCATGTTCGTGTCAGGGTTATGGTATGGGCAGGCATAAGCTACGGAGAAGGAACAAAATAGCATTTTATCAATGGCAAATTTAATGCACAGAGATACCATGACTAGATCCTGAGGCCCATTGTCCTGCCGACATCACGTCATGTTTCAGCATGATAATGCAGGGCCCAATGTCGCAAGGATCTGTACACAATTCCAGGAAGCTGAAAATGTCCCAGTTCTTCCATGTCCTGCATACTCACAAGACATGTCAACCATTGAGCATGTTTGGGAGGGCTGGATCGACGTGTACCACAGCTTGTTCCAGTTCCCACCGATATACAGCAACTTCACACAGCCACTGAAGAGGAATGGGACAACATTCCACAGGCCACAATCAACAGATTGATCAAATCTATGCAAAGTACAAGTGTCCCGGAGGAGGAGGAGGCAGCGGCAGATACCCTGTTCTCATGTAATGGGGTAGGGCCCAGTGATGCCAAGGGCCCAGAGCTGGAGAGAGATGCCTAGCGCACATCATTATTTGAGTGAAGTTGCTTGTTCAATAAGATAGCATATATACCTTGTTATTAGCTTGTACCTATAATTGTTGATCAGTTAGGTAGCATGTTTACTAACTACCAATACACTACTAGTTAATAAGAATATAAATCAAATGTAATTGTTCAATAATGTGTAATGTGTAATTGTTCAATAATTCAATGTGTTGTGTTTATAAATAAAAATATCTGATCATATAAATGTTATGTGTTTATATTACTTTTACAAATACAAATATATGATAATAAACAAACAAATCTAAACTAACAAATGTCAAATCATATTTGTCGCGGAGATGGCCAGTCAATTTGATTAACGTTATTGTGTATTCTATGTAATGATGCAGTTTTACGTTATTACGTAATGACTTCATCACGCAAAGACATCACAACGTTATTGAGCAACTTTTAGCAACAAATCGACCTGCCTCTAGCAACTTCTCCTGAAAATTAGTTGGCAACACTGGTAGGGCCGTCCCAAGGATCCCGAAATGCACGGACCGTTGCACAGTAGTAGTGGGGGAACAGGAAGTTCCGGCAGGCGCGCCCATCCCACGTTCTTCACAATAAAGAAAGCGCCAGGACTGTGCAGTCAAGAAGATAACCTTTGTGTCCGTGTCTATTTATTACTACAGGTATGTAATAGCACGATTAAACTTTCTAATGTCGAAAGAACATGTCATACCATGCTAGGTAACACATCCGTTAATGTATTATCACGTTTGGTAAAGGTTCGATGTGTTATTTTTGTGTCAAACCGATTGAGTGAAAGAACGTGATAAAAACTATTTTACAAGTCACATAGCTAGAGATTTTGGGTTTGTCTGAGTGAATGTACATAATTTTCTCATTTTAGTTTAATAAATAATCAATTTATTTGAGATTTCTGAGTTCGTTTAGCATATTATTGCTTTTGTGTAAAATTCCCAAGCTGGTAAAATGGTGGCTACTCTCGGTCAGCGTCAACGGACTTCAGTGAGGACAGTGCGGGTGCATCAGATAGAGACAATATCACGGTCGCACTACTGTTTTGAAGCTGAATGTAATGATTATCAGTTTTCTACATGTGTACTAATATTCAGACACATTCAGTAGTTTCTGTTTTTATCAATAAATGTTGCTATGGTGTGACCAGGAAATACAATTGTTTTTTGATTGAAGTAATACAGTGAAGACAAGGTTATTCAGGAAATTAGCACACAGTGCTGTCTAAAACAAACTGTAACCTTGTACTAAATGGATTTTGAGTCATGTATGCATTTATCTACTATAGGTTAGCTATTAGCTAAAAAGTATTGTGGAGCTCCTGCTCCTTAATATAAACGGTACCGACACCCAAAATGAGAATTGGCACCTATTTCAGTCCAAGTACAGCACTGAATTAGATAATTGAACAAGGAAAAAAATATTTTTAGAGAATAAAGATATTGCCAGAACTGTCAACACTAACTTTTGTGTCTGTGCTCTATATTACTACTAGCAGATTCAGATAAGTCTGAGGCCGGTAACATCAACAGTGAGGAGAAACCCAGCCTGCCTCTCTCCTTCCACACTGAGTCCAAACATACAGTCACTGGGTCCTGATTGTGACGGCAGGTAGCTTAGTGGTTAAGAGCGTAGTGCCAGTAACCAAAAGGTTGCTGGTTCTAATCCCCGAGCCGACTAGGTGAAAAATCTGTCGATGTGCCCTTGAGCAAGGCACTTAACCCTAATTGCTCCTGTAAGTCGCTCTGGATAAGAGCGTCTGCTAAATGACTAAAATGTAAAAAAATGTAAATGTGACAGTTGAGCCCAGTTTGCATCGCAATATCCAGAGATGGCATCAGTGAAGCTGGAAGATTGCAGTCAAACACTGGAGCTGAATGTCAACATTAAAGATGAAGAAGAGGAGGAGAAGATTGGGAAATCTGTTTCTCAGGGTAAGAGCAGATTCTATCCAATTAAGTTTGTTGGACATGATTTGGAAAGGCACACACCTGTCTATATACAGTGCATTCGGAAAGTATTCAGACCCCTTGACTTTTTTGAGATTTTGTTACTTTACAGCCTTATTGTAAAATAGATTAAATTGTTTTTTTCCCTCATCAATCTACTCACAATTCCCCATAATGATAAAGCCAAAACTGTTTTTTGTTCAATTGTTGCAAAAACAACATCTGAACGATCACATTTACAAAATGTCTTTCTACTCTGCGAGTGTCTAAACCAGGGCTCTTCAATTCCGGTTCTGGAGGACCGAAACACCTCTGTTTTTCATCCTCTCCTTCTAATCAGGGGCTAATTCAGACCTTGGACACCAGGTGAGTCCAATTAACTACCAAGTAGAAATAAAAAACAGAAGTGTTTCGACCCTCCAGGACCGGAATTGAAGAACCCTGGTCTAAACCATGATCACCTTGATCTCATTCATCTCAGTCTCATTGCAAAGGGTGTTTATTATAATACTTATGTAAACAATATATTTTTGTAGTTTTTAATTAGGGGTGTAACGATTCGTTTTAACAACGATTCGATTTGTATCACGATTTGTGGCTGTCGATACGATTCAAGGACGATATTGGTTCATTTAGAACGATACAATCCGAAACGATTCAGTGACTTGAAATCGATTCAGTAACCTTTTAGCCAAAAATTCAACCAGTGTGACTGAAATAAATACCTGGATACTGGACAGTGCAGGTGAAGTTTCCTAGATTCCTGTTTCTTGTAAGGACCGCAATGGTGGCTTGATAATTTCTTGCTCGTTGGCTTCTCCTCTGTCGTCCGCCATGCTATGCTTTGTTGTCTTGGCGCCTTTGCGCTGCTGCTGGCGCGATGACGTCACGGATAGGCAGACTGAATCAAGTAATGTTTAAAGCCTTTATCATTAAAAGTGCTAAGAAAAATCATCCATATAAAGTCTGACGTGCTTAAATCCAATGGGTTATTTCCTAGTATCGATACAATCGATTTATTACATTTTAAAACGATGTTAGATCGATATATGTTGTCCAAAAGGCCAACTCGCCGAGCACAGATCGATGTAGTTGGATCATAGGAATATAAATCGATACATCAATGTAGTAGATGGATCGTTACACCCCTAGTAAAAACACTCCAGTGCGCAAAACAGGGGCACTGGAAAATACAAGGCACACAGGGAATATTCCCAGCGATACAAAATACATGGAGCTCCACCGAGCTTCTCTCTCCTCCACAATAAACAATCACACACAAAGACAAGGGGGCAGAGGGAACACTTATACAGGTACTAATGAGGTGATATGAACCAGGTGTGTGTAATAAACAAGACAAAACAAATGGAATGATGAGATGAGGAGCGGCAGTGGCTAGAAGGCCGGTGACGACAAACGCCGAAGCCTGCCCGAACAAGGAGAGGGGCAGCCTCGGAGGAAGTCGTGACAGATACTGTATATTTTTGAAAGAATAATATATTTCCCTTGACAGAGTAATGCTGAATGTAAAAAATGGCTCAACTTACCCCACTCTCCCCTACACATGATGTAACATTTGTTTACGATTGACAGATAATGTTTAAATGCAAAACACTTTATTTTGTGATGGGGCCCTCAGCTCAGTTTGGGAACCTTAATCCAGGCTGGACAGCAGGAACTCAACCTGTATTTGTAGATTCCCCATCACCTCCCCCGAGAGCCTCTCTGGGCTTTCATAGATTGACTCATTGAGGTTGAAGATGGATTCTAGCCATGCCTTCATCTGGCCCTGTTGACAACAGACACATCATCAACTATTATTGAGAGAGAGAGAAGAAGAGAGAGAGAGAGAGAGAGAGAGAGAGAGAGAGAGAGAGAGAGAGAGAGAGAGAGAGAGAGAGAGAGGAGAAATGTACCTTAACGAGGAGGTAGAAGTTCTCAGCAGCCTCTGTCCAGGCTCCTCCAGGAGGGTCAATCCTCATTATGACTTGCAGGAGCAGATAAAGGAAGCTACCAGGCTTCTGGAGAAGGAACAGGGGACATGAGTGAGTGTCTACAGATCTGATATGACAACAGTGTGTATAGCATAGATAAACAACAGGATGTTCCATTCTTAGGGCCACTTACAGATATAGGAAGAGATGTCTTTCCTTCTAGAAGGCTTAGTAGAACGAATTCATAAAAAACATCTGCGAAGTTGATGCGGTCAATCTGAAGTCAAACAAATAGGATAATTACATAATCTTCATTGACAAGCACTTTAGAAAGTCTCATTGAGTAGATGTTAGATGAGAAGACGGTGCCTGCAGCTAACGCTCAAGCTTGCATGTAGACCTACTCCTACGAGAGCCATCTCCTGCTCTAGTCGCTCCCTGTTTGCTGGCTCATTAATGAAGTTCACCAGTAGGTCGTAGGCCCGCTGAAACTGCCTCACATCCTCAAAACAAAACAATCATAAAATTCCTTAAAACTTAGATAATAAACTCAAAGATTCAGGTCTGTAATTCAAAGGGCCTCCGATTGTTTGACTAGTATGACGTTGAAACTTTTCAACTAAACCCTATGAATCACTGTTGCCTAAAGGTAACCCACTGTGCAAGAACTGGTTTAATCAATGTTGTATCAATAAAAAATGTCAATGTGATGATGTTGAATCAAAGTGGGAAACTGATTGGATTTGAAAGAAGTCATCAACGTAAGGGAATTTCGTCTTTTAACCTAAATCCAATTACGTTCATTTTGGGGGGGATTTCACATTGAATTCACATTAGTTGACAACTCAACCAAATGTAAATCAAAACGAGACGTTGAAATGACATCTGTGCCCAGTGGGAACTATATATCTGGTCTGATGAACGTTGCACAATTATGTAATTGGTTACCTGCTGGTTGAGCTCGGATAGTCCACTCAACACCATCCTCCCAGCGTGGGTGAGGTAATTGAGGGAGGTACTGTCAGAGGATGTCAGAGCCTGTGAGAACAAGACAGTACATTTACAAATAGTCCAGAAATGTTCATGAAGTGAAATACAAAAAGTGCTGAATTCACATTTTCTCACCTCCATAGCACGTCTGATACCGGCCAGCCTCAGAGAGAAGTTGGTTGTCCCTTGGTTTTCAAAGTAACGCCTGTAAATAGAAATGTTCAATAACAAATGTTCAACCTAAGAAGCTAAAACATCAGTGCCATGAAATTAAGAAATCATTTTATGTTAGCCTATATTATAACTGCAGGATTCAGAAAGACCATACCAATGTAGGATCTTAATTTGATCACTCTTTTGTTGCTGAGAATTTTCCTGCATGGCAGGAAATGCAAACTTGTAGCGTATTTGGAATTTTCAAGTTTGTAATTTCCACTTTTAAATTTTAGACTCGATTTGCCCTAACGAAAAATGTATCCTGTTGCTGCAGGATTATTTTCCTGCTGTAGCAAACTGTCTCAAATTAAGATCCTACATCTGTATAACTAAAGCAAAGGTTTTTACTATAGATGAACACATGAAAGCGAACCCACCGCAACTGGGGCACATCTGCAGCATTATTTTGCTCCTCCACAAACTCCTCCTCAAACTCCTAAAACAGACATCACATTAACTTAAACTCTACTAAACTGCATTTCACCTGCAACATCAACTGAAGCAGACAAAACATTCAGTGACATCATAACAATACTTTCATCTTGACCTAACAACTTGACCCTTGACAGACAACACAAACCTATCGATACCAAAACAATGACACACACCTGTACACACAAGTACAAATGAAATAAGAATTATTGACTGTAGAAAGAGTTTTACCTGAGGAGTGCTGTCAGGGGTCTGGTCCTGGTCCTGGGTGGAGTGGTAAGGTGGAGGGGGACTGGGAGGGGAATCGGAAGGGAAAGGGGGAGGCGTAGAATTCTGGGGGAACTGGTGAGAGGAGCCAGAGGACGGCTCATGAGGGGTGGTGATGATGTCAGAGGTGGAGAACTGATATGCCATCATCTCATCCCCCCTCTCCTGGTACCCCTCCACTGTGGTGGAGATATCCACCTGCTGTTTAACACACAACATGTGACACTGTCAGCCCAACACTGAAAACCACCATATTGAAAACCCCTCAACCAAACACTGAAATAAATCATAACACAGAGAAACAACGGGGTGTACCTGGGCATCCTCATAATAGGTGAACTCAGACCTCCTCTTGACAAGGCAGGACATGAGTCCATGGATCCTTCTACCAAGGAACTAAAAATGAGGCAAGAGATTAGAACGTGTAATTTCATTTTCTGTCAACATGTATTTATTCAAATAGGTAAATGGACATTTGCCACTTTACATTTTTTCTGTGAAAAATTGCCTGACTGTACCTTAATACCAGTCAGCTTCTTGTTGGTGAGGACCACCTGGACGAGACCCTTTAAAAGAGACAGAGAAACATTACATTTCATCCAGGAAATATAAGTAGACCTATAGCATGTGCGTCATTTGACACAAATCAGGTGCATTTGAGACGAAAGACCAGTTGAGAATCTCTCACCCATGGGTCCAGGATTTTTTCCTGGATGACTCTGCTCCACCACAGCTGCTTCTCTACTCCCCTCACAATGCACAGGTGATGCATGTCCTCTTCATTTTGCTATAAAGAAAAAACTCCTTCAGTCTCCAGACCTCTCTCTATATGTTAGCTGTAGATGTCTATAACATTTGGCAGGTGATTTCAGTTCTGAGTATAATCCCTGGCAGTGATATAGAGCCCACATGATGTTCGTGCGACAAGTTTCCCCTAGGTTTCAATTAGGGACAGACATACAAAAGAAAACCCAGAGACAATTGGGAGTTCAAATACACAGGTGTGTTCATAAATGTTAAGAATATGTCTGAAGTACCTGCACTCGTCCATAATGGATATTCCAGTAATGGAAATGAAACGAACCCCAGTTCCCAACCAGCTGCAACTTCTCATAGGGAAAACCAGAGTCTTCCCTATTTGGCTGAAAAACAAAGACATCCCCTAATTATAGAGATTGCTCTGTGATTAATAAGACACACAATTGTGGCGATAGAGGACATGGTAATGTGTACTATTACTAATCAGCTATGACTGTCTAATAATGTGATTGACTACCTGTGAATGGCTATCTGAAGGTGCTGACAGTTCGTCAAGCACTAGCCTCCCAGCTTCAGTGAGGTGAATGGTAGGCTCCTCAATAACCAATTTGGAAGTCTGTGAAAAAAAGGGAACAGGGTAAAGTAAATTCTCCCTATAAGATCAGATGAGCTTTGGTTAATAATGTGTTTGGTTACCTGTGTGTTTAACACTGCAAGCTCTGTTACCAGCATTCTCCCAGCACGAGTGAGGTAGTAGACTGGTTTGGCCTTGGAGAAGACAGGCTATGAAGACAAGGGAATATGTTTTTTCATTATGTGGTTTTATAGAAAACTAGTGACTTGATGTTAATCTTTAATATCCTCTAAAGACCAGAGTGTATCAGAATGGATAGACTCACAAAGATAGGAACACACAAGGGTCCAGACCAAGGGATTAAAGCCAGACAGGACCGGTGCCCAACCTCCTCATCCACATACTAAGGAACAAGACAGGATTCAATTAAGAGTCAGTTTGAATGATAGACAGGTAGCCTATAGGACTGACAGACTGGAATAGGGAGGATGGCAAGAGGAGGCCACTGCATGATAGATTCTGAGACACTACACAGGTCTGTGTTGAAAGGTTAAGGAAACATCTGAGGTACCTGCATATGAATGGCTACCTGTTCATTTTGAGAGGACAGTTCATTCCATACCATCCTCCTAGCAGGAGTGAAACAGATGAAAATGGGCTGCTCCACTGTGAATATCTGTGAGAAAATGAGGGAACGAACATCAAAGTATTTCACTACCGTAGTGGATACTGAAGGTAATCCTGCCTATTAGATCAGATGAGCTTTGTCCAATAATCTGCATGGTTACCTGCGTGTTTAACACTGCCAGCTCTCTCACCAGCATCCTCCCAGCTTGGGTAAGGTAATATGTTGGCTGCAGTTATAAAAAATAGGGAATATGTTTCCAGAAATGTATTTCCATATTGTTCTTCAGAAAACGTCATGTTTATGTTTAAAGTACATAAACCAGTTTTAAGACCAGAGAGAAGACCAAAGAGTATCAGAATGGATGGACTTACAGAGCTGGGAACCCACAGAGGTCCAGACCAAGGGATTAAAGCCAGACAGGGCCGGTGCCCAACCTCCTCAACCACATACTAAGGAAGAAAATCAGAATTAATTAATGAGTCAGTAAAATGACAGTTTGAATGACAGATTGTTATTGAACCAATCCTGCTAATGAAGCAGTATTGTTATAGCCTGGGTGCCAGTCTGTTTCAGCTCTCTGTCCACTCCTTATGGGATTGTGATGCCAATATCATATTGCCACGATGGAATTGGCAAGAGAGCGGAAAGACTGGCACCCAAGCTATTGATAGGGCTGCAGCATTCTTACCTGAACAAGGACTGGGTCCTCCTGGTCCAGGGTGGGCTCATTATCTTTATGAAAAACAATAAAGGATTGTTTTCTCTAAGTTTAAGAAATACTAGCTACAAGACACCAGACATCTGTCCATGTAGTTAGGCTGATCATACATTTACTTGTGTTTTATATTGAATGACATCAAATGTATTTATGTGTCTGCATAATGTACCAACATGTTCAATTAAACCTAAAGCAAGGGTTTGGTTTCAAAGGAGCACGTTTGTTTGTTGTTGTTAATCTAGGGCTACACTGTAAAAAATGTCATCACCATGATTGCTACCTAAATGACACCCTATTCCCTATTTAGTGCACTACTTTTGACCAGCGCTTTTTAACCATAGAACTATGGGTCCTGGTCAAAATAAGAAATAGGGTATTGGGTGGCATTTGGGACTGTTACTATTTAGACATTGTCAAATATGGAAACTTACCCTCCTCAACCGTGACAACACGGTCCACGCTCTCCACGGTGGCCAGTGCATCCTCACCGATACCGTAATATTTGCTATATGTGGTCCTCTGTAGCTCAGCTGGTAGAGCACGGCGCTTGTAACGCCAAGGTAGTGGGTTCGAACCCCCGGACCACCCATACACACAAAAACTGTATGCACGCATGACTGTAAGTCGCTTTGGATGAAAGCGTCTGCTAAATGGCGTATTATTATTATTATTATTAAAGTAGACTGCCGAACCAGTCGCAAACAACAGGTCAGCTGCACACAGAAGCGACCTCTTGCGGAGGAATCTCAGCGGGGTCGCTTTCAACAAACGACTGAACATAGACCTACTCATTATCGCTCTACATACTGCAGTGATTTTGACTGAGTTCAAAACCATCTGACAATTCTTTCTTAGAATTACAGGGATTTATAGGGACCATTAATACGTCAAAGTATTCCATAAGTCATGGTTGGCTATGTCACAATGGGATGAACATGTTTATCAAACTGATTAAAAAACACTCAACAGTGACATCAATTAAATTGAATTTTGAGCATGATTTGGGAGTTTATACAATTGTAAACTATGAAACCATTGTTTAGAGAACAGTAGGAGTATAACCATTTAGACAATACTGTATCTATGGCTCTGAGTAGGAGTAGAAGGGACAGCGTCACAATGCGCTCGCCATGGTTCTGAAAAAGAACGTTCATCAGCTCTGTGATGTTCTAGGTGGAGACACTCACTGAACCACTCACTTTCACGTTCAAGGTGTCAAAGCGTTCAACCAACATGCATTGGACTAAAACATCATTCAAATAGTTACTAAAAAGCCTACAGATATGTTTTACATTATTATTTTAAATCTCCTGCATAAATCAGCTGAGATAGCCTACTCTTCTCATCTCTTCGCCCTCCTGCCCTGGTGGTTATATCTGAGCGTTTTGATAACTGATTGATAATTTGGATTATTCATATCCAAAGTGAAATGCTGATTGTGTCATATTTATAATGTAGGCCTAGTAGCCCACGTTTCATGACATAACCCTAATCCTAAAATAGACTAAAATTGAAACCCTGGGCGAGCACACCAGCTCTGGCTGTACAGCCGGCAACAATAATACATCCAAAGAGGGTGGCTGTTGAGGAAAACCAGTACACCAACACAAATCTTCATTAGGAGATAAAAGTAATCAGAGGCTAAAAGAAAATGGCAGACAATATAAATCGAATGCGTATGTTACGGCTGGTTAGTGTTTTAATTACGAAGGACTCCCACAAATCTATTGTCTCTCTAAAAAACTGTAGGCTGCATATTGGTGGTCAAAGTGGTCGAAACGGTGTAGTGATCCTCGCTAATACAGTGAGCCACTGATAGCTCCACTGAACCATATGCGCTGCACCCCGAAGTTAGCGACAGAAGAAGAGATACCATTGCCGCGAATGACGACAGGAGAAGAAACGGTCACTACCTCAAGAAGTCTGATATGAAGCTGAGCTGAGACTAGGTATGTAACAATGAAATGTCGTCCAATTGAGTACTCACTCTCTTAAACTTTAAATCTTGAAATCAATTATTTGTTTGTGCGTGTGAACATGATTTAGTGTGGGGAATGTAAACTCAGCTGATTTCGAACAGGTAAGATGTATTCCAAAGAATTGAACATAAATACAGGAAATGTGCGCAATAGAAGTAGGTATGTTTTTGTAACTGAGAGTAGAGTTATTAAACCAACATGACCATTTGAATTGTTTAAGGTTTCAAAGATGTCCCGTAAGAGACCTTTGCCAGGACAAAAGCGAAACCTTTTATTTTATTTAAAGAACCAGCCAAGTGAGAAAAGACAGACAAACACACTGACAGAACAGCCAGAACGATTGATAGAAACGACAGGACAACAGACAGAGGAGCAACACAAAGGACAGAGAGAGCAGGAGACAGGACAGACTGACAAACAAGCAGAGGAGCAACAGACAGGACAGATTGACGCCCATGCAGAGGAGCAACAGACAGGACAAATAGAACAACCAACAGGGCAGATGGAAGGAGACACAGAGGGACAGAAAGAAGAGACCCCCCCAATCCAACAGCAGGGCCAGAAGAGTCGTGCTCTGGCTGGAGCAGCAACATATAGATCCATTTTCAAAAATGAGTGGACCTCTTCATGGCCATTTATTACCAGAGGGAGCCTCAACACGCACTACTGGTGTGCAGTCTGCCGTATTGAAAACTCATGTTGCCACCAGGGTGTGACAGATGTAGTGCGCCATATAAAAAGCAAAAAGGCCACCAAGATAAGCAACGAGCTCTCCTGTCCACAGCCACAATATCCCAATATGCAATGGCCGTTCCATCTGTTGGGGGTATGTCTGCACAAGAGGTTAAGGTATGATATGTGTAATGATTCTGTCAAGGTTCAGTCAAGAGTTTTGTGTTCTAGTTGATCACGGTAAAGTCATGGTTGATAGTTTTGACTAATTTGTGGTTTGTATTTCAGTGTAGTACAGTCCAGTTTTCTTAATTTGAGATCTTAGTTGCTGAATGTGTTTTTTACCTGTGCCCTATTATCGCAGGCGTCTATTTTAAATAAACTATGGTCTTTTGGGAGGATTAATAATTTTTAATTTCTTACAGACAAGAAGGGCTGAGGTCAAAATGACAGCTGGGTTGGTAGTTCACAACGTCCCCCTAGCCTTTGCGGACCACCTGGGGCCTCTCCTAAAAAAATGTTTCGGAGATTCGAAGACAGCGCAGGAGTACAGGTGTGCCAGGACTAAGTCATCCTGCATTACCAATGAAGCACTCGCACCATATTTCACACGGAGCTTGTGAAGGAGATGAAAAAAGCCCTGTATACCCTTGTTACGGATGGGTCGAATGACACTGGTATTTCACAAACTATTTGAGATTTTTCTCCTCTGCAAAACATGTGCTTTGTGTATTTTTAAACATCTAATAACATGAACATCTGTATGATTCTAACTTGTCATTATAGGAGTGGAAAAGATGAACCCGCTTACTGTCCAGGTCTTCATGGGCAGCAAAGTTGTCCACCAGTTCTTAAATATGTGCACAACAAGTGGGAGGAGATGTGGGCCAGCAATTGAGATCTTCACCAAAATTAACTCCACCATAGAGGAGCATGGCATCCCTTGGGAGAACTGCATTGGTCTCTCAGTTTACAATGCAGCTGTGAACATTGGACCATGTAATTCCATTGCCTCTAGGGTGCTCCAGAAGCATCCCAGCACCTATATTCATGGTTGTCCTTGTCATGTGGCACATAACACCACCAAAGCTGCAGGAGTGGGATTTTTTAAAGATGTTTTAAAGTGAGTTAAGGCCTGATTTATCATTACATGTAACTTTTTATTTGTATCCTAATTACGTGCATTGACTGAATGTGTTATGATTGATTTATGCATTGCAGGTGTCCGGTTTTGATTTGGAGGATATGGTAGTGGACATCGGTTACTGGTTCAAGGGTAGCACAAATCGGAAAGGATACCTGTCAGGTATGCATGTTTGATACTATTAAGTGTAATACTGAAATGCTGAGCTGTAGAAAATATATGATATGGATTTAATGTCTAAAACAGAGTTTTGTGAGCTCCATGAAGCGGAGTACATGGAGGTCCTCCTGCATATCTCGGTCCGTTGGCTAAGCCTTGAACGTTGTGTGACCAGGATCCTGAGGCTGTATGAACCTCTGGCCAGCTACTACAAATCTGCTAGTATGGTCATCAATTTTCAATTTCATTATGCAGCAACTACATGGATTGTTAGTCACATACTTGTATTAATGACAACCTCTTGTTTTGTGTTATTTATTGATTGATTCAAGATGAAAATCAGGCCAGGTTCAAGAGACTTGTGCAGACATTCACTGACCCCATGACAGAAGTGTACCTGCTGTTCTTCCAAGCCACCGTACCAACTTTCACTTCTTTCAACTTGCTGCTTCAGAGAGAGCAGTCATCAATATTTTTGTTACATGATGAGGTGGGATTGGATTTTGCTGTTTTTTTCCATTCTGTGTTTCTTGCTGATATCTGCAGGGGTCCTCTAAAACAGGTTTCACCTACTATTTTTGTAAATGTCTGTTATAGATGGTGAAATTCGTACGCAAGCTATGTTCCAAGTTTATGGTTCCAGCAGCTCTGCAGTGCCATGAGGAGCCTTGTGAAATTGCCTTTGAAGAAAAGGCAAACCATTTACCAGGTTAGTATTTGACTATTATTATGATCAAACACTGTGATATGTGATATTTAGCCTTGTACCTTATACCGATATGCTGTATTGGGTTCACAACCAGGGCTAAACTTAACAGATTACTCGACGAGGGTGACATCACACCACAGCAGGTGGATTCATTCCATGAAGCTGTGTTGTGTTTCCTGACAAGTGCTGTGGACTATGCACTTAAGAAGCTGCCACTGGAAGAGCCACTGATCAAGCACGCACAATTTGTAGATGTACGGCAGAGGGCTGAAAGTGACATCGAAGATGTCCTGTACTTTGTTGAAAGGTTCGTTTTTTTTCTCTAATTATTGTCTATCATCTTAGCTAAAATACCCTGTGTTTTATGATGAGGTGTGTTCACTCCTAAACTGCACATGAGATATTCTTATGTGGCTTCTCCTCAAAAGATGTGTATGAACTGCTGCTGGTTGATGACTATGTACCTAAAACGTAACAACTTGTAACTCTACTTTCATAAATAGGTTTCCCCATCTCCTCCCATACCATTGGCCAGAGGAGCATGACCTTCTGGGTGAGGAGTTTCTAAATTATCAGACCATGCCAATGATATCCCTGCAGGACTAAACTGAAATGGAAAGCTTCTGGGCTGAAATGGCAACCCGGAAGCATAAGGTAAAATGTTTTTTCCTTTTTTGTCTTTCCTTTTGGCAGGTGTGGCTTGGCTACATCTGTTGCTTAAAATTGTTGCATGCATATATGTGTCATGCATGTTGCAAATGATGCATGTTTTATCTGAACTTTGTTAATGGATCAACCTACAGTATACTTACAGTATTAATCAATCAAAAATCAAGGTATGTTTTTCCATTGTGTTTTGGTGCATTTTCCATAGGTGACAGGAGCCAAAGAATTCGAGAGGCTTGCTGCCGTCGCCAAGCTTGTCCTGGTGTTGCCCCATGCAAACGCAGATGCTGAGAGGGTGTTTTCAGTTGTGGGACTGAACAAAACCAAGAGAAGAAACAGCCTAGCATTGGATGGCACCCTGTCCTCAATAATGACCATAAAGATGGCCAATCTGGAGCCCTGCTTCAAATGGGAGCCCCCCTCCGATATCATCAAGGCCTCCAAGAAGGCCACAGGCCAGTATAACCATGCCGACAGATCATAGACAAGAGGCCCATTTGAGATGAGCCAGGTCTGCGCAGAATCGATCACCGGCGATCACCGCCCAATGCATGCTGGTTAGATTTGTGTCCGACTTGATCCCGACTTTCTCTGACGTCATGCACACGCGGGCAACGATAACCTCATGAGATCAAGGCGGCCGCAGTTCTGAGATGCAGGCAGTGCAATTGCTTTTCACCGACTGCAGGACCCAGGAGGACCCAGGACAAAAACTCACTATGTTAACATATACTATTCCACATAAACATCTAAATGTTTTTCTACAACAATATGAATAGTTAGCTATACCAGTGCAATGACCTATGGCACACTTTCACAACTCGTAGTGCTACATTCTCACTGCCAAGGACATGATCAGCGACTAATATATTATTAGCAACACGGTTACACAGTATAACACTGTTTTATATATATTGCACACACTTCACCTGAGCTTTTAGTGCCTCTGCAATGAGCTGAGCCCCAGTCACATCTTCCATTATTATTGTCGAGAAATCTGTTCAAAGTGCAAACGCGGTTAGCAATGCTTTCTTGGACTTGTTGTTCAGTAGCTTATAAATCGTGTTTAGATCTCTTGCAAATCATTAGTTTTTGTCTGCTTTCCAGCATGCATTACATGAGTAGCTTTTTCTTCTTCAGTGGGGTTTATAGGCAGTTGGCATCCAACGTTATGGTGCATTACTGCCCCCTATTGTACAGAAGTGTGGACATGAGCCGTGCAATAGCAGTCATGAATATTTAATAAACTAGTAGCATTTTTCTTTTTTTATTGCAAGAAATACGTAATAAGCCCTCATTATGTGTTTATAACTGCACTTAACCTAACACTTAACTCAATTAAGTCATTATGAGTGTATGACAGTATGAAAAAAAAAATGTATGCACTCACTAACTGTAAGTCGCTCTGGATAAGAGCTTCTGCTAAATGACTAAAATGTAAAATGTAAATGACTTGAGTGTATGCATTATAGATATAGGCTTCATAGAAAGTGTTACAAATGTTCTCCTGTCATCTTATAGGAGATCCATTCATGGATTTAGTTATGGCTTGAGAATGTGACTGGTCTACGGAGTTCTCCTTTATGTCTGTCTTTATATGTGACAACAACTTTTCTGTATTATGTGTATTTCCACAATCAATAATCATAAACGGTACTTCACTATGAATACTTTTGACTATGTGGTTTGAAATACTTTACCGTTATCTTGCACATACATGAAGACTACTATAGACAGAAATCAATGCAGTAATGTTTTATTAAATAAAGGCTCTGATTAAAATATAATATTAATAAATTCAGGCATTTGGCTAATTCTTCTTCCCAGAAGCTCCTCTGAATGGTTTGGAGATGGCTCTGGAGAGAGCGTGTAACACCCTGACTATGAGTGGGCGTTTACGGGACTGGGACTCCTGGGGAGCAGGGGTCGGTGTGGTTGTCAGGTCCTCCTTGGGAGGGGGAGTGGATGGAACCTCTGGAACCTCACACTCAGCATCTGTCATAAGAACATTTCATAATCAGAAAATGAATGTGTGTGTTTGTGTCTGTCCGTCTGCCTGTCCGTCTGCCTGTCCGTCTGCCTGTCCGTCTGCCTGTCCGTCTGCCTGTCTGCCTGTCTGCCTGTCTGTCTGTCTGTCTGTCTGTCTGTCTGTCTGTCTGTCTGCCTGTCTGTCCGTCTGCCTGCCTGCCTGTCCGTCTGTCTGTCCGTCCGTCCGTCCGTCCGTCCGTCCGTCTGTCTGTCTGCCTGTCCGTCTGCCTGCCTGTCTGTCTGCCTGCCTGCCTGCCTGCCTGCCTGCCTGTCCGTCTGCCTGTCTGTCCGTCGGTCTGCCTGTATCTGTTGTCACTGTTTTAACAAGCTTGTCATAGGGTGATACATCAATATGACATTATCGATGCTTATCACTTACCCTGTGAAATATGAGTCTCTCTGAGACGTTTGGTAGGCAGTGCATCCTGTTTAGGGTGGCTCTTCGGTTCCCCTTTTGTCTTGAACAGCTGTTGACAAAACACATCAGGACAACTGAGCCTGTGTAAAATACAGAGTGTGCATACCAAAAGGCACCCTATTCGCTACGTAAGGCACTACTTTTGAAAAGGGCCCATAGAGCGCTGGTAAAAGTAGTGCACTATATAGGGAATAGGGTGCCATTTGGGACATAGCCATTGACTCTCTCCCATGTGTATTAGGATTGCATTACAGCGTCCTCACTCAACCTCCTAAAGACAATGACAACAGTATTGTTCTAATGCTGAGAGACAATAGGGGTGTAGTGAATCTGTAGGGTAAATTTCAGCCCTGCCTTACAGAGGTAATCTCAAAACACAGAGCACCCTACCTTAATCATGATCTTTGGAAACTTATGCATTTTCGGTAGGAAACGCCACTTCCTGTTCTTCTTAGTCTCTTCCCCTCTGGCAGAGGGAAGACGGGCCATGCCGTCAGCCTTTACATCAGCCGGGCTAAGGCTCCTGGCAGGGAATTCCTCAGTAGCATTAAGGTCAGCTACAACACCATGAGTGATGTCACTTGTGGCATTGCTGGTGTCTGAGTGAGAAGAGCACGCTAGTGTGACCGACCTGTGTACAATAACTGGGAGAAGAGGACGCAGCCATTGAAGTCAGTCACTGCATCCCAAATGGCATTCTCTTCACTTTATAGTGCACTACTTTTGACCAGGACCCATAGGGTCTGGTCAAAAGTAGTGCACTAAATATGGAAGAAGGTGCCATTTTGGACACAACCAGTGAATTTCACATCATAAAACGCAATGTATTGAGCATCATGTTACAATTAAGTCCTATGTAGATGAAAATAGGTACTTTCACTTACCATCCTCCATTGTAGACTTGGACACATAAGTCAGGCTGTCCATCACCACGTCTGTCATCAACTTGATGACCTGATCCAAAACCATTTCAGCCGATGGTGGCATAGGCCTTCCCATACCTCCTTTGGCCGCCATTCCTTCCAGTTCTCTGCTGCCAATGACTGGAACGAATTGCAAAAATCTCTGAAGTTGGAGACTCTTATCTCCCTCAATAACTTTAAGCATCAGTTGTCAGAGCACCTTACCGATCACTGCACCTGTACACAGCCCATCTGAAATTAGCCCACCCAACTACCTCATCCCTTGTTATTTAATTTGCTCTTTTGCACCCCAGTATCTCTATTTGCACATAATCACTTGCACATCTAGCATTCCAGTGTTAATACTATTGTAATTATTCTGCACTATAGCCTATTTATTGCCTTACCTCCATAACTTGCTACATTTGCACACACTGTATATATATTTTCTGTTGTATCTCTGACTTTGTTTTTTTACCCCATATGTAACTCTGTGTTGTTTTTGTTGCACTACTTTGCTTTGTCTTGGCCAGGTCGCAGTTGTAAATGAGAACCTGTTCTCAACTGGCTTACCTGGTTAAATAAAGGTGAAATAAAAAAATAATAAAAAATAAATAAAATACACTGCCCCAGGAGTCTCCTAACAGAAGTCTGGGCAAAGTTGTAAATGAGCTCTGAGGCATCGTCCTTTGACAGCTTCCTCAGGGCTGGTTTAGGCAGCGCTGGTTGAGAGAGGCTTCTGTGGCCAACCATGGATTGAAGCTGGCGGTTTATGGTTATCTCCTGAATGAGACCATGGACCTTTGCAATCAGGTTGCCAGACGCACCTTGAAGGGCTTCAACTGACAGGAGCCTATCCAGATTTTCTTCTGCTGAAGTCATCTCTGGGTCGTCCGTCTTCAATGTGTCCATTATAGTTTTCACTATGATATTGGTGTCAGATATGTTTATTTCTTGTTGGCTCACAAGCGTTGACTGTGAACCTGTCTCATCCATTGCGATAGAGGTATGGGATTCTGTCCTTGTGATCTCATCGGCAGCGCTCATGTCAGGCAACTGGTCAAGGCTCTCCAGTACAGAGTCTAACATGTTAGTGGCTATCAGACACTCCTCACTTGCAATCTGCCCAACAGATGAACTCTCAGAGTTGGCCACTCTACACTTGATCACATTTAGGATCAAGCTGAGCGTCTTCTTTGCAGTTTTGCTAAAGCCTTCTTGGCTGACTGCCACTGTTACGTCTTTTAGAGCCACAAGAGGTTTGCAACTTTCACTCAATCCACTGCCGTGGAGAGGAGAGGCTCTCTTCAAACTGTTGTTGCTCACAACTGACATACTCCTGGTGGGCAGAGTGACATCCTCACTGCATGTGTCAATTACATGGTGGTCTGTTGAAGAGCCACTCGAAGACACAAGGGCTTTAGACCTTTTAGCCAAACAGACTTTTGACAAAGGCTTCTCACTTCTCACAGACGGAGGGCGGCTCCTGTCCTCAACAAGAGCAGTGTCAGCGGACTTAGAACGTCTGAGTGTCTCCACAGGGGTGGAGTCCAGCACATATTTGGCTGTGGTGACTGACACTGGTGGAAAAGAGAAAAAGATGTTCAGTCTATCCTTTACTCTGTGGTACATGGTTTGAGCAGCATCCAATAAGTTGTCAAAGACAACTCTGGGTTTGAGCTGGGACTCCAGCTTTTTCTCTCCTTGTGGGAAGGAGTCTGCGTCATCCACAGTGTACTGGGATACACTTTCAAGGTCTTGCATGATAATATTTACTATATCTTCGGCTGTAGAAACCGCATGGTGTGAGAAGGTGGTGCTAGGCATGCTCTGTAGCAAAGAATGGGTGGCTTTGCTAGCAGCTCTGAGAATGGTCTCACTCACAATGTGTTTGGCCTTAGCTCGGAACTCAGCACTGTGAAAGCTCTGGATGGAAATGTTAGAGGTTCTGCTGGCTGCACTAAGAGATCGCGTGAGTGTGGCAATCTCGGCTGACGTCACATCAGTCGAAATGGTGAGGTCCTCCAATTTCGAAATTATCGAGTCCAACTTCTGGTTGAAGTCGAAGGAGGAATTTGACGTGCTCTCCCCAACGGAAGCGGAGCAGTCTTCCTTTGAAGTGTCCACCCTCAGCACCGAGATCACCTGTTTGATTACCCCTTTAGTGCAGGTGTCGAGGGTGAGCTGGTAGGCTGAGGCTGAGGACTTAGAAGGGGTCTTACTGTCTGTCTTCTGTACAGGAGACACTGCCAAAGTGGCCTCAGTTACAGGAGATTCCTGCAGAGTGGCCTCAGTTACAAGTAGTCCAGTTGCAGAAAGCTCGATTTGCACAGGAGTATTTTTTCCCTCAGTGAGATGGTGGGAGGTGAACAGCTTCCTTAGTTTGTCCAGGGTTTTGGTATAAATCTTCTGGGAACCTGAACTCACTTCCACCCAAAACATTTTGCGACCTGATTTCGTACGCATGGAGGCCTTATTGACCTCAGATACCTCATGCAGGTCGGAAATAATTCCACCAAAGAGATCAGAGGATGCCTCCTCAATATTCTCTGAGGAAACATGGACAGATAGGATTTCTGACAGTTTCCCACAAGTGTCGGTTTTATCCAGCGCAGCAGTATATGTCACAGCTGCATCCTGAATGACCTGAGTGATGCATTGCTCAGCTTTGACAATATACTCCTCCACTGGTTGACCATGGAGGATGTCAACTTTATCAGCAGGGAGCTCCTTCTGAATACTCACATTCTCCTCTGATGGGCATGGGTTGTTGAAGATAATGCTCTCAGTGACCATCTTAGAGGAGGCGAGAGATGAGTCGAGAAGCAGAGATCTGTATATTGTCGAGGTGGACATCTCTGGATGCTTTATCACAGCAGCCTCCTCCAAAATTGCTGACGGGCCCTGGAGGATGTCAGAGATATCCATGTCCTCAATGGTCTCTACCAGAGACGATAGTAGGTCTCTGGCTGCCAGGTTGGTAGGTCTCTGGTTCTCGAGCTCTGTTTTGATTGCTTGACAGGCAGTTGCCAGAGCAACAGCAGAGCGAGAACACAACTGCTTCAAGGTGGAGTAAGAAAAAGATGATGACAGATCTGTCATGGACATGGTGGGAATACATCTTAGAAGTCGCCATGCTTAGCATCTCTTGGGCAAACTGTTGACTTGCTGAGATACTTCCAGTCAGCAGAACTAGAGTTCCCTGACTGACACTTCGCATTAGCTCAGCCAATCTGGAGTTGAGAAGGTTTATAACCAACTCGACAATACCCATCATAAACTTGCAGTCCGTTGACATTTTGCTAGGTCTGTATTTCTCCTGTCTACTCCGTTTGGGAAGCGGTACGATGTCACCCTGCGACTGGCCGCTCTGGACCATGTCGAAGACAGAGTCCTCAGAGATGCCAAACACAGATCTCAGTGGTGCTGAGTGTGGTCTGTGTCTCATCTCTCTATCGCCACCCTCAGGTGAGGAGACATATCGCTCTTTGTCCTCACTCAGCAAAGAGGTCAAACACCTGCAGAATGCACAACAGAAATTAATAGTACATGGTAACAAAATAAAAAAATATGATCCAAGAATTTGGGACACAAACTCAACCTTGTTATTGTTATTCAAAGGAAGCATTGTGAACTATCTCAAACCACACTCAGTCCAAACATTAACATTTAGAGTAAACTTTTTAGAGTGGTTGTGTAGTATCTAAGTAGTATTTCTCACTAAGTGGATCTGGAATGGATATTTGTACCTATAACAGGAAAGACCTTCAAAAAGAGGAGGGGATAGAGCTAGGTATCTGTGAGAGGAGGGGATAGGGCTAGGTACCTGTGAGAGGAGGGGATAGGGGTAGGTACCTGTGAGAGGAAGGGATTGGGCTAGGTACCTGTGAGAGGAGAGGATAGGGGTAGGTACCTGTGAGAGGAGAGGATAGGGCTAGGTACCTGTGAGAGGCGTGGATAGGGGTAGGTACCTGTGAGAGGAGGGGATAGGGCTAGGTACCTGTGAGAGGAGGGGATAGGGCTAGGTACCTGTGAGTAGAGGGGATAGGGCTAGGTACCTGTGAGAGGAGGGGATAGGGCTAGGTACCTGTGAGAGGAGGGGATAGGGGTAGGTACCTGTGAGAGGAGGGGATAGGGCTAGGTACCTGTGAGAGACATGGATAGGGCTAGGTACCTGTGAGAGGAGGGGATAGGGGTAGGTACCTGTGAGAGGAGGGGATAGGGCTAGGTACCTGTGAGAGGAGGGGATAGGGGTAGGTACCTGTGAGAGGCATGGATAGGGCTAGGTACCTGTGAGAGGAGGGGATTGGGCTAGGCACCTGTGAGAGGAGGGGATAGAGGTAGGTACCTGTGAGAGGAGGGGATAGGGCTAGGTACCTGTGAGAGGAGGGGATAGGGCTAGGTACCTGTGAGAGGAGGGGATTGGGCTAGGCACCTGTGAGAGGAGGGGATAGAGGTAGGTACCTGTGAGAGGAGGGGATAGGGCTAGGTACCTGTGAGAGGAGGGGATAGGGCTAGGTACCTGTGAGAGGAGGGGATAGGGCTAGGTACCTGTGAGAGGAGGGGATTGGGCTAGGCACCTGTGAGAGGAGGGGATAGGGCTAGGTACCTGTGAGAGGAGGGGATAGGGCTAGGTACCTGTGAGAGGAGGGGATAGGGCTAGGTACCTGTGAGAGGAGGGGATAGGGCTAGGTACCTGTGAGAGGAGGGGATAGGGCTAGGTACCTGTGAGAGGAGGGGATTGGGCTAGGCACCTGTGAGAGGAGGGGATAGGGCTAGGTACCTGTGAGAGGAGGGGATTGGGCTAGGCACCTGTGAGAGGAGGGGATAGGGCTAGGTACCTGTGAGAGGAGGGGATAGGGCTAGGTACCTGTGAGAGGAGGGGATAGGGCTAGGTACCTGTGAGAGGAGG
This sequence comes from Coregonus clupeaformis, assembly GCF_020615455.1. Classification (NCBI taxonomy): domain Eukaryota; kingdom Metazoa; phylum Chordata; class Actinopteri; order Salmoniformes; family Salmonidae; genus Coregonus; species Coregonus clupeaformis. Next base: position 43,317 of record NW_025535115.1, on the reverse strand, counting down.
GGATAGGGCTAGGTACCTGTGAGAGGAAGGGATAGGGCTAGGTACCTGTGAGAGGAGGGGAAAGGCGTGGGAGTGCGTGTGCTGCAGGCGGTTCTGGCGCTGGTGCACCTGCTGGCTCCTCCACTACAGCTGAATCTGATGCTGCGGCCAAGAGAGGTCACCTCTCCTGCCTCATTACTTCCTGATCCAGAAGAGCTTGGCGAATCAGAGAGCTCTATCTGCATGGTGAGGTCAAGGGCGGGAACAACCACAGTGGATGTAGACTCCATCACCCATGCTACAATATCCATGCACTTGGCACTAAACTCATGTCTGCTCATCTGCAATGTTAAAAGACCATACAGAGTTAGTTTGTTAAAGGGGCTGCACTGATATAAAACGTAGAACCATTTACTCAAGCTAGTCAATTAAAGCAGTGGTTCAGGATTAAAGGTCCTGCAGGATTTCCACAAATGAATGTTTGGTCCATTTTACCAACATTAACTACTTTAGAGGTGACTATAACTCACCCCGGCACGCATATTCTCACTCAGCAGATTCCAATGGCTGAAAAGTAAATAAATGCAAGTACACAATGAACTACATGACATTACCTCTATTATCTTAGACTACGTTATGGATGGACATTACCTCTATTATTTTAGATTACGTTATGGATGGACATTACCTCTATTATCTTAGATTACGTTATGGATGGACATTACCTCTATTATCTTAGACTACGTTATGGACTGACCTCTATGGAACTAGGCCACACCCAGACATCCCTGATTGGTTATTTGGTCCATTGAGTCCTTTGTATTGGCCCGAGACTATGGGAGACTCTCAATCTCCTCGCCTCCTTCTCAAAACCCATTGGATGAGAAGGTCAGAAGGGCGGGACCTCTGGCTTTCTCACCCAATGGGTTTTGAGAAGAGAGGACACGAGGAGTATGCAATTGAGATAGGGAACATATCTAGGGGATGCATGGGGAAGCCAAAGAGCAACTTACTCGTCCTTCATGTCCTGCACAAAGGTGTGTAGGTCTGGGTAGCTTCTCTTTCCCCTGCTGAGGGTGAGGCTGGTCTGGGAAGTTTCATCCTTGTGGGTCACGGTAGTGAATGTCACCACTGCATCCTGATGGCGACAACAGAAAGCAGAGTTAGGCTGGAATTCAATTTTGCGTCATTAAAACACAAAATATCTCAATGAAATGTCATACATGTAATAGAAAAATACATCAAATACATCAACTTGTCCGAGAGAGATTTACATGGTTACAAAAACGTCACGCCAGGGTAAGCCTACACGAAATACAGCCCTTATTTGATGTGTTTCTAAAATCGCCTATGGGAAAAATGAATGGTGGAAAAACGATTGGAACCATTTCCCTGTTTGACCGCTAGGTTTTATGGGTATTATCACACCTCCACTGTGGGACTCTATAGAGGGGTTGGTTGTTAAGCAACAAAACTGGCATGCAACTATGGGGCAAAATAGACAGGGTTTGACTTAGACTGTTGACAACATGTAAACTATATTTAGTCTCTAAATGTTTAATGCAAACATAAATACATTTGAACAATGAACTCGTCTCAAATACATTGTTACAGTTGTTGTTGGTTAGCTAGGTAGCGAATCTTAGCCATTGCATAGACATGATATCAGTCAAAACACCTCAAAACAAGACATGGTATCAATAACACCATACAACGAGCTGAAACATGCCACAGAGCTACGCTTCCCCACATGGCAGCTTGTTGTTAGCTGAGGTTCAGAATCATAACAAGATACACGACTTCTGGCCATCGATGCGCGAGCATCATTTTCGTGACATCAGCCAACCCTTCTATGGCTCCTGGTCAAAAGTAGTACACTAGCCTACATAGGGAATAGGGTGCCATTTTGGACGAATTTATGAAGGTGCTGTCATAACCTTTGACCCCCATTTGACCCTACTGTACCTTTAGCCAACTCTCATGACTCCCCGGCCATATACTTTCTAGTTTGATATTACAGCATGAATAGCACATTATTTCATTTGTTAAACAATATTTAATCCACACTAATTAATATAATTGAAGATTTAAAAATAAATAACATGTCTACCTTGAACTCTTTATTCTCCATCTCCTTGCAAAATCAGCACATTTCCTTGCCAAAATGAACGCGCATCCAGAGTGAAAACAAACGCAATCCTCCAGCACTAGGGAGGATTAGACTGAACTGCTCCAGCGGTTTTTGATCAGTTTCAACGTTTATCAGTGATGACGTAACAATGCTGTACAGATTTGACGCACTTTCGATCTCGTGCTGATGCAACACTCTGTGTTGTTGAAAGCCACGTATGGAAATCCTGCGAGTTGTAAACAAATTTAGGCTATTGTTGCCCTTAAAACTGTAATGTTGAGGACGCCATGAAAAATAAAATACATAACCCACACCGTTAGGCCAAGGTACATGCAATATTCATCACTTTGCCAATAGACTTCTTGTTCCTTGTTGTATGTAGCCTTTCTTTTGGGATTAGCACCACTGTCACCTAGAAATTGATACTGCGGTTGTCACATAAAACAGATAACCCATAGTTCATTATTAAATAACATAACTAATTTCTTTATTTTATTACTCATAAAATATACAGCAATCTTCAGATACTGAAAGAATTCATGGGAGTTTCGAATTCAGTCACTATTTCATATGTACATGCTAGTTTCATCCTTTTAAAGAAAAAAAAGGACACGAAAAAACCTGTGAACCTCCTGATCCTGATTTGACGAACATAGCATATGTATTGTACATATTTCCAGTTAAAATGATTTTCAAAAAGAGACAAAAACGGGGGTTTGAACAAGCAGTCACATAAAAGGATTGAGTGGTTTCATTTTTTAAAAGAAGTTAAAGCAAGCAAAACCTGTCAAAATACATTGATTATAAGACCAAGACAAATAATATATATATATTTTTTTCAACAGAAGTAAATCTAAATGCTGCTGTCCTACCATTGGTTTACAGTGTTTCTCCTCTCCAAGGGAGGCATGTTTTCTGCCTCGGAATAGTATCAGTGCTTTTCACAAACGTTGTAGTACTTAGTGTGCATCATTGTTTTCGCTCATACAGCTGCCCCTACTCTCCTAACCTCCCCTCAGTAACTAAAGAAGGCACAAAATGATGACATAAATATCACAAGAAAGAAAACATGAATTAATAATTTACTTTCTAAAATATTTTCTAGAGGGCAAAGGACAGGTAGGTTTAATAACGCAAATGTAAAAAGTCCTGTCGCTCACATACAAATGCAAAATCTAAATGAGACCCTATCCTTTATAGAGTACACTACTTTTGACCAGAACCCTATGGCCCTGGTCAAAAGTAGTGTACTATAAAGGGAATAGGGTGCCATTGGGGATGGAAATTCTTTGAAATTACTCATGAGAGCAAATACTACGATTTTTTGGTTCCCACAGAGGGTCAGGAGCTTAAGACATGAATGATTTTATTAAAATGTTTGTTCATAAAAAATAAATGATTTCCCCTCCTCCCACATGGATTACAGACAAGAGGCTAGGTGCGTTCTGACTGTCTTAGTGTGCGGATAAACATGACCATCACTCTCATATAACTTCAATGAAACATCACTCCTTATATTTTTTCTCAGCCCAAAACGCTCAATCCCATTTCTACTGTCAAAACAGGTTTTGAAAAGGCTTCTTCCACATCTTTTGGTCCATGTCTGTTTTTCACTCAGTGAAGTGCTACTATCCCCTTGGACTACAGGTTATTGCCGTCATAAGGTGTCCGTCTGTCTGTTGGCTGGACAGTTTCTACCGTTTAGGACCTTTGTGGGTAAAGGTAAAGGTGGGGTATAGCAGCAGCAGTTCCTCTGAAGTCCAGTATCTGCTGGAAGGACACCTGGTGGTATGAGAGGATGAGTGTGGCCAGCCAGCCTGTTATGCCTCCCCCTCTCCCTCCCTCCCTCCCTCCATTTCTCTGTCTCCAACTGCGGGACTCCTGTGCGGACTGTCTCGGCTCGTGCCCTCCCAAAGCTGGCTGTGGTGATTTAAGACACGGTGTGTATAATATAATATAATAATATAATATGCCATTTAGCAGACGCTTTTATCCAAAGCGACTTACAGTCATGCGTGCATACATTTTTTTGTGTATGGGTGGTCCCGGGGATCGAACCCACTACCTTGGCGTTACAAGCGCCGTGCTCTACCAGCTGAGCTACAGAGGACCAATTCTTCTGGCCCAATTAATACAGCTGAACCATACGTACGTCTGTAAGGCTGCGTTAGTCGAGTTGATGAGGTTCCTGTCTGTAATCTTCTCCAATATCAACAAAGCACTGGTTTCATGCCCCTTTAAAAACCAGAGTCAAACATGTCAGACCAAAATTTTAACCAGAGAGAGCCAACTGTTCAGATGAATGTCATCTTCATGTGGGGATGCTCACCTTACTGCAGGCCAGATGAAGAGCAGTGTTCTTGACTGCATCCTGCAGGGTGAGCTCTGCTTTGGCACTGCTCACCAACAGCTCTGACACAGACAGAGAAACATAAAGAAACTCAATTAGGAAATGAAGCGACTTATTAAAATGTAAAACAGACATGTTGAACTTAAGCCGGCTGGGCGAGGCAAAGCGGAGGAGAGGGGGCTGCGTACCGACAGCGTTGGTTTGTCCGTTCTCAGCAGCCATCATGAGGGAGGTCTTCCCGGAGGCATCGGGGGAGTTGACCTGGGCGTTGTGGCCTAGCAGCAGCTGAAGACACTCCACGTGGTCCGTGAAAGCCGCCGTATGCAGGGGGTCCTGGAGAGAGAGGAAACTTATTTCACCGACATCATGTAGGACTGTTATAAACAAGTTTGTTCAATTAACCCTGTTTATACCATAGAAATATAAAATCACTAATAGATGTATTAAAAGTAATCTACAATCCCTCATCCAACCCCAGAGGTCATTTTATTCCCAAGACAACATTATTCTCCAGAAGAAAAGGACTTTGTCATGTGCTGTAGTTACCGGTTCTTGGTGTCAGTGGCGTTGACAATGGCCGGCCCCAGAGTGTCAATCAGCATCTCTGCAGCCCCCTCGTTGTCATTGATCACAGCTCAGTGGAGGGGGCTGAACGAGTTGCCCTCGGTCTTGTGGAAAACCTCCTGTTCCAGCAGCACCTCTACACACGTGTCATGGCCTAGTGGAAGATTGATTCATACAGGAAAAAGATGACGTCGCTGCAGACTACAACAATACTCTCAGAGAAAGCTACACATCTGACAATAGTGAAGTCACAAAAGATGTTTTAGCTACAACATATGCTATGTCAATCCCTGACAAAGTCCTGTTTCAGTGTAAGGTCCTCCACTGAGAGTCATAACCCCTAATTCTGTTGTAGCCTTGTTCATTCCCCCACATGGCTCCGTCCACACCAATCGAATGCTTTTCAAGCCACAAGAGGGAGTGAATGAGTGTACACTTCATGGAGGAGAGAACAGAGCTACAGTCCAGTTAGTCAGTACGTACCGTTGTATGGCCTGCCTAATTCAGGGACATGTTTACGGTGCTGAAGAGAGAAAATCAGAAAATATCTAGTGTTCCGTTAGTCCAGTATGTACCGTTGTTGCAGGCCCAGTGTAGTGGCGTGTAGCCCTGGTTGTCTGTGATGACGGGGAGGGTCTCCACTGACTGGGCGGCGTGTAGGAGCCCCCCCAGCACCCCGATGTGTCCGGATGCCGCCGCCAGGTGGACAGGGGTCCGCCCCTTACAGTCCCGAACCAGGAAGCTGGCGCTGTGCTGCAGCAGGGCCTCCACACACTCCTCATGACCCGTCACCGCCTGGGAGGAAGGGCGGGGAGACAAGAATGGATTTGAAATAACTAATAATCAATTATATAATAATGAATCATCAATTATTGCAAATTGGCAGGTCCCCCTACAGGGATGAATACACCACTACCCATGGACAACTACTTTTCTGAAGATAATATGTATATTTGAGCCTCCCCGTCTCTTTCTGAGTGTGAGCGTATACAGCCAGCTCTCCTCCTCACCCCTCTGTGTAGCACTGTTCTGCCCCACTTGTCTTTGGCTTCTACGCTGGCTCCCTTGTTGAGCAGTGAGTACAAACAGTCTGTGTGTCCGCTCAGCACCGACAGCATCAGAGGGGTTCTGATACACAAGACAACAAGGTCATATTACAAACTGGTAATAACCAGGCTGAGTCCCAAATGGCAACCTATTCCCTATATGGTACACTACTTTTGACCCGAGCCCATAGGGTTCTGGTTTAAAGTAGTGCACCAAGTAGGGCATAGGGTGCCATTTGGGACGTAGACCTAGTGTCAAAATCTCTTTATTTCAGGAATTGTATCCAAAACCCAATTGACTTACTGTCCATTCCCGTCTTGAACGTCCACTGCACTCTGGAGGTCAGCATTTCCAATCAGCAAACGCAAACACTCCGAATCACCGTTGGTAGCTAGAGGAGGATAAACAGAGAGGATATAAGAATGTGAGATGATTGACCGTTGGTAGCTAGAGGAGGATAAACAGAGAGGATATAAGAATGTGAGATGATTGACCGTTGGTAGCTAGAGGAGGATAAACAGAGAGGATATAAGAATGTGAGATGATTGACCGTTGGTAGCTAGAGGAGGCTAAACAGAGAGGATATAAGAATGTGAGATGATTGACCGCTGGTAGCTAGAGGAGGATAAACAGAGAGGATATAAGAATGTGAGATGATTGACCGTTGGTAGCTAGAGGAGGATAAACAGAGAGGATATAAGAATGTGAGATGATTGACCATTGGTAGATAGAGGAGGATAAACAGAGAGGATATAAGAATGTGAGATGATTGACCGTTGGTAGCTAGAGGAGGCTAAACAGAGAGGATATGAGCTGATTGCTGGACGACTATTACCTTCACATGAACAGACAGATTTCTAGAACAGTGGTATTGGTAGATGACATCCTCAAGATGTTAACACAGCAGATAATAAAACATTTTGGGGCTGAGGCCCTCGAAGCCTGTCACCTGCTAGCTGTGTACCTGGCTCTGGATAGAAGTCCCCCTGTGCACTGATCTAGTATCAGCTTACCCTCCCAAGATCCTCAGCAATAATGACAAAAAATGACCTTAGATCAGTGTGTAGTGGGCATTTTCACACTATGCTATATAATATCCCTAGAGTGGACATTGGCATCCTAGCAACATAACCAAACAAATGTCCATCTTGGTAAGGAAAACTTTTGAATTACAGAATCTCTAGGTCTTAAGTGATATCCTATGCGTACCTGAAGCGTGGATGGGGGTCCTCTTCAGGGTGAAGTCTTTAACCAGGATGGAGGCTACCTGGTTGATGAGGACGTCAACACACTCCACATGGCCTTTAAAGGCAGCCAGGTCTGTTACGGAGTCTAGTTGATAGGTAATCGACTAGTTGGACTGTTCCCCAGACTCCAGGCGTAGGCATTTGTACAATGCTTAACAAGGCTATTGAACTTAACATTGGTGTCTGTCTTTATTCCTTAATCCAACATATCATACAGAAACATGGTATCAGAAGTGGCTCGGAAAACACACGTTTGTTATTTTTGTAGCTAAGTACAGTATAGGCGCAGTTACGTTCCATATGCGAACACAAGCCGTTTCCTACTCACAACACTGATCAACTCGTTGTTAGCTGGCTAGCTAGCATCACTACCTACCTCCATGACTGAAGACAAAGAAATCTCCTATTCCATTGCTATGGCAGCGAACATTCCGCCACCAAATCACATGGTTCTCACAGGGGACTGGAATACTAATTGGGACAATTTCAGGGATGAATTCGAGGACTATGCGCTGGCGACCGGTCTACATGAGAAACCCAACGAGGTACAAGCGGCAACTCTGAGGAGTTTAATGGGCAGCGAATGCAGGCATATCTACCGGCACAATCTCACCCTCACGGCACGACAACAGTGTGATGCAAAGGCTATATTGGATGCATTGGAGAATTACTTCAAACCCGCCAGAAACGTAATTTACGAGCGGTTCGTTTTCGGAAGCTGCAAACAGGAAGAGGGTGAGTCAGTACACAGCTTTGTAACCCGTTTGAGAGAGAAATCCGCCACTTGTGAATACGGGGGATTGAAAGATGAACTGATTCGTGACAAAATAGTACTGGGAATTGCAAATGAGAATACGCGCCGGCGTCTACTGAGAGAGAGAGGCTTAACGTTAGTAACTGCCATCGAAATGTGCCGCACTGCTGAAGTCACTGACATGAGAATGAGAGCAATGGAAACGGAAACCCCACGCTCCGACGTTGATACTGTTCACGCTGTTGCTAGGCAGACATTCAGACAAAACCAATCGAGGCAGAGTAATTCACCACGAACGGTGAACACAGAGAGCCCCGTAGCATGTAAATACTGTGGGAATACACACACACGTGGCAAAGAGCACTGCCCGGCCTATGGAAAACCATGCAGAGCTTGTGGAACTAATAATCACTTTGCAAAAGTGTGTCTCAAAAGCAAAAGAAGGGTGAGTGAGGGCAAGATTCACTGTGTTGATGATGTTACTCAATGTTCAGAGCTGAACAGTGAAAGTGACATTTACATGCATGAATCCATTGGGGCTGTACACTCAAGAGGGAAGAAATGGTTTGTGACACTACGATTACACAACAAGCAACAACAATGTCAACTGGATTCGGGTGCTACATGCAACGTAATGAGCTACAAAGACAAAATCAATCTGGCACCTGACACACATCTATTTCCCAGCGATACTAGACTAAAGCTGTACTCAGGAGAACTAATGAGCTCTATGGGCACCTTTGAGACCGAATGTGTTATTCGGGGACGCAAACACAAGCTGGAGTTCGAGATTGTGAAAACCAGTCAAAATCCTCTCCTCTCAGGCTCTACATGCGAACGCCTGGGACTGATGCAGTTCACTGTACCAAATGACCTGCACATTGTGGATCATGTCCAGCATGGACCCCTGTCCAAAGAACAACTACTCAGCAGATATGACGATGTATTCAACATGCCCGTTGAATCAGTGCCTGGGGAGGTACACTTTGAAGTGGATGAGAGCATTACTCCAGTCCAGTGTGCTCCTCGCAATGTGCCCATTGCAATGAAAGTGGCTGTGAAGGCCCAGCTGGACAAGTATGAGGCCGATGGCCACATGACATCTGTGACTGAACCAACTGACTGGATCAGCAATATGGTCATAGTGAAAAAACCAGAGAAGCTGAGGGTCTGCATCGACCCAAAGCATCTGAACCAAGCACTGAAACGATCCCACTACATCATGCCGACACTAGAGGATGTCCTCTATAAGCTTCCCAAGGCCAGGATTTTCACCTTGGTGGATGCCCGAGATGCATTCCTTCAATGCAAGCTGGACGAAGAAAGCAGCTTCATGACTACCTTCTGGACCCCTGGGGTCGGAAACGCTGGCTCAAGCTCCCGTTTGGTGTCTCAGTGGCGCCTGAGGTATACCAACGCAAGCAGCACGAGTTACTGGCTGGGCTCAAGGGCATTGAACCCATCGCCGATGATATCCTGATCGTAGGCTGTGGTGAAACAGACGAAGAAGCAGAACGCGACCACGATGTGAAGCTCCTGGCACTGATGGAGCGCTGCCGATCAGTTAAGCTTCGTCTTGGCCTGAAGAAGCTGCAGTTCAAGGTGAAAGACGTCCACTTCCATGGCCACATTCTCTCGGCAAAAGGCCTGAAGCCGGACCCAGACAAGGTCCAAGCGATCCTCGACATGCCAAACCCGTCTGATGCAAAAGGAGTACAGCGTCTCATCGGCTTTGCAAACTATCTTGCAAAGTTCATGCCACACCTATCAGCAGTCTGTGAGCCTCTGCGCCGGTTGCTGGACAAAGACACACCATGGCACTGGCTACCCAAGCACGAGGCCGCAGTGCAGGAGATGAAATCTCTGGCTTCATCCATGCCAGTGTTGCGCTACTACGACGTCACGAAGCCTGTCACAATCCAGAGCGACTCTAGCCAAAGGGGACTTGGATGCTGCCTTATGCAGGAAGGCCAGCCCGTTGCGTTTGCCTCGAGAGCGCTCACCCCCACCGAACAAAACTATGCACAAATTGAGAAAGAGTGCCTCAGCATCGTCTTCTCCTGCCAGCGATTCCATCACTACTTATATGGTCGAGAGCTGGTCACCGCTGAAACTGACCACAAACCACTCATTGCCATATTCAGTAAACCTCTCCTCAACGCGCCCAAGAGGCTTCAAAGTATGCTCCTGACTCTGCAAAACTACAGCCTGAAGGTCATTTACAAGCCAGGACCTGAGATGTACATCAGCGACACACTGAGCAGGGCAACAGCACAATGTACAGGTAGAGGCACTGCCTATCAGCGGCAGGCCATCTGTTCGCTACAGCAGGAACAACAAGATGTTCAACAGATCAATCAGGCAGACTACTTAAACGTGACAGATCACCGCCTAGCCCAGATCAGGCAACATACTGACAAGGACGAACACCTACAGTCACTGAAGTCCATGGCTCTCGAGGTTGGCCATATCTGAAAGAGGAGACACCTTTCACAGTGAGAGAATACTGGACCTTTCGAGATGAGATCAGTGTGCAAAATGGCGTCTTGTTCAGAGGTCAGAAGGTCATTATTCCCAAATCACTACGTCCAGAGATGCTTACCCGCATACACTCCAGTCACGTTGGAGGTGACGCATGCTACCGTCAGGCTCGTGAAACATTATACTGGCCAAACATGCAAGCAGAAATTAAAGACTTTGTCAGCAACTGTACCACATGCAACGAGTACGCTCATGAACAGCAAAAGGAAACCATGATGTCACACGAACTGCCCACAAGGGCCTGGCAAATCATCAGCATGGACTTATTCAGCCACAGACAAAAGGACTATCTTCTCCTCGTTGATCATTACTCTGACTTTTGGGAAATTGAACTGCTCCCTGACTTGTCTGCAGAGACGGTCATAAAGCGCTGCAAGGCGCAGTTTGCAAGGCAAGGTCAGCCTGACAAGGTAATCACGGACAATGGCCCACAATTCACTGCACAGTTCAAGCGTTTCGCCTCAGAATGGGAGTTTGACCACGTGACCTCCTCTCCAAGACACCCAAAAGCAAATGGCAAGGCAGAATCAGCTGTCAAGATTGCAAAAAACCTGTTAAGCAGGGCTTTGCGCGACAGCAACGACCCATGGAAAGCGATCTTACAGTGGAGGAACACACCCACCGAAAACATGGACAGCAGCCCAGCACAACGCCTTCTGTCCAGACGTCTGAAGACTACTATCCCCGTAGCTAACAAGCTACTTGAGCCCTGCGTCATGGTTGGCGTCACGGACAAACTGCGTCACAGAAAGCAGCTCGCTAAGTGCTTCTACGACCGGACTGCTCGAGATCTACCAGAGCTGGAGGTGGGTGAAACTATAAGGATGAAACCGCTGCCGGGAGACCACACAGGACTTTGGAGGCTGGGCACATGCCTACAGAGAGTTGCACCACGTTCTTACCTGGTGGATGTTGGTGGCTCCCTCTATCGTCGCAATCGGGTGGATCTGCGCGTAGCAGAGCAGACAAACCAGAACATGCCATACACTCACTTAGATGAGCTGGATCACAGTCCAGGCCTAAGGGTAAGGGGTGCAGAATTGAGACATGAGCCAACTGAAGGTGAAGCTTCTACCCCACCAAACTCTCCAGCTCGTGGCCCTAATCCTACCCCTGTCAGAGCCAATACTTACTCACGGGTGGGTCGGCTGTGCAAGCCACCGGACAGGCTTACTCTGTAAGCAAGAGACTTAACTTGTTGTCTGTTAATTAAAAAAAAAAATAATAATAATAATTTAAAAAGGAAGATGACAGCTGAAGAAAAAAGAAAATGTCATGCTTTTCAAGTGTTATGACTTGACTGTTAAGAACTCAATGTTATGCCGTTATGTTTGCACTTTCTATTGAAAAGGATGATGTTACGGAGTCTAGTTGATAGGTAATCGACTAGTTGGACTGTTCCCCAGACTCCAGGCGTAGGCATTTGTACAATGCTTAACAAGGCTATTGAACTTAACATTGGTGTCTGTCTTTATTCCTTAATCCAACATATCATACAGAAACAAGGTCCAGAGGGGTGCGCCCCTGTCTGTTCCTCACGTCTAGATCCAGCAGAGACTGAACCAGGACCTCCATAGCATGGTGGTGGCCGTGGTACGCCTGAATGGAAACAAACACACAGTCTGAAGCAAAGTCCAGTGGTATGCCTGAACAGATATACACTCCTAATATAATCAATGTCCTATAGTAGACCAGTGGTATGCCAGAACAGATATACACTCCTAATATAATCAATGTCCTATAGTAGACCAGTGGTATGCCAGAACAGATATACACTCCTAATATAATCAATGTCCTATAGTAGACCAGTCGTATGCCTGAACAGATATACACTCCTAATATAATCAATGTCCTATAGTAGACCAGTGGTACGCCTGAACAGAAATACACTCCTAATATAATCAATGTCCTATAATAGACCAGTGGTGCGCCTGAACAGATATACACTCTTAATATAATCAATGTCCTATAGTAGACCAGTGGTATGCCTGAACAGAAACAGTCCTAGACCTCTAAAATAGACCAGTGTCTCTCAAATCGGGTGCCCATTTTTCCTCCCGCCCAGCATCAACATCGAAGGTCCCTGCCAAGCGTGAGATTTAGAAACAAACACACTACTACTCCTCTGTTGGAGGTTGATTAACTCAAATGGTAAAATAAGGAAATCATCCTCATCATCACCGTGTCAAAATATGCATGTATTTTACACTAATCAGGAACAGATAGGAACATGGTGTGTGAGTGTCTGGACAATCAACTTTTCGTGGAAAAACAACACCATGCCTGCATCCCAGATAGCACCCTATTTCCCATGTAGTGCAGTACTTTTGATCTGGGCCCATAAGGTTCTGGTCAAAAGTAGTGCACTAAATAGGGAATAGGGTGCCATTTGTCATGTGGCAAGACCCCTACAGGAGCAGGTAGGCTTTATTCACAGCTAAGTGTAGGGGGCTGATGGCAGCTCTGACATCAGAGTCGTTCAGGATGTCTGTCCCTGAGGTACTTACCACATCTAAAGGTGTTTCACTTGCATTCTGGAAAAAGAACATCAAGAGTGACGATGCGGCCACGACAAACATGCAACCACACCTTAAAACCTACTGAATATCAACGTCTGTCCCAAATGGCACCCTATTCCCTATATAGTGCATTACTTTTGACCAGAGCCCTATGGGCCCTACATCCATTTGGGACGCAGACAAAATGGTCTGTGAATGCAGGGCGTCTTGTCCCCTGTGGTTCTGACTCACCAGCTCCAGACAGAGGCGGTGTCCGTACGCAGACGCGTAATGGACTGCGTTGTAGCCCTGATTGTCCCTGATCCCTGGGTTAGCGTCGTTTCGCAGCAAATATTCCAGACACATAGAGGTCAGAGGTCAAGAGTTCACTAATCATTATACCAACATCAAGACAGACAGATAAGCAAGCAGAGACACTTTCCCAAAGGAGACGTGGCCAAGCTTTCACACTGCATATTTAACACTAGTATGTATTCAAACACGGCCAACAACATACTCTAGACTACAGTGAAATGTGAAAGGTCATGGCACCACAACATACTCTCCAGACTACAGTGAAATGTGAAAGGTCATGGCACCACAACATACTCTCCAGACTACAGTGAAATGTGAAAAGTCATGGCACCACAACATACTCTCCAGACTACAGTGAAATGTGAAAGGTCATGGCACCACAACATACTCTCCAGACTACAGTGAAATGTGAAAGGTCATGGCACCACAACATACTCTCCAGACTACAGTGAAATATGAAAGGTCATGGCACCACAACATACTCTCCAGACTACAGTGAAATGTGAAAGGTCATGGCACCACAACATACTCTCCAGACTACAGTGAAATGTGAAAGGTCATGGCACCACAACATACTCTCCAGACTACAGTGAAATGTGAAAGGTCATGGCACCACAACATACTCTCCAGACTACAGTGAAATGTGAAAGGTCATGGCACCACAACACACACAACAGTAAGAGAGGTGTGAGACGTACTTTCCGTCTGTGTCGGAGGCAGCAGCGTAGTGGAGCGGGGTGCAACCCCTTTTATCCAGATCGTTCACACTGGCCCCAGACCCCACCAAGGCAAACAGACACTGGTAGTTACAATTGGCTGCCGCATAATGCAGAGGACTCCTAGAAGAACGCACAGAAACCATTCAACATCAACAACAGAAACAGCTTATTGGAGCTGTAAAACATTTACATTTTACATTTACGTCATTTAGCAGACACTCTTATCCAGTGCGACTTACAGGAGCAATTAGGGTTAAGTGCCTTTCTGCAGTGCACATAGACACATTTTTCACCTAGGGGATTTGAACCAGCAACCTTTCGGTTACCGACCCAACGCTCTTAACAGCTAGGCTACCTGCCGCCCAATATTTCCCATAATAATTCCTATATGCCCCTATACTATATTCCCCATTATCATAAAGATCACATATGAAAGTTATTTGATGCCACAGACAGACCTTCCGAAGCTGTCCTTTCTGTTGAAGTCAGCCCCTGTGTTGAACAGCAGATTCAGACAGTCCAGGTTCCTGGTAACAAGATATCAAGTTCAGAAAGGCCCTCGTACATCTGAGCTATCAGGTGGATGGTAACAAGATATCAAGTTCAGAAAGGCCCTTTCACATCTGAGCTATCAGGTGAATGGTAACAAGATATCAAGTTCAGAAAGGCCCTCGTACATCTGAGCTATCAGGTGGATGGTAACAATGAGAACCTTAAAGAAAAGAGAAACCCGTACACTGCTCTTGCTAGTATCACTGTTTTTATAATGCTAATAAAAGCAATAATAAAAAGTGATACTAGCAAGAGCAGTTTGCAGGTTTCTCTTCTCTTTCAAGAAGATATAAAGACAATTTAGACCAGAGCGCAAGTCAATACCACCATGGCATGGAACCACATTATACAGAAATGATACCGCACTAATGATCTATACGATTTTTTTATACTGCTAAACAATGTGAAATGTAAGAGTGTGAATATGTGTTTGTTCTTTCTGGTGGCTTTCCAGTTCATGAAGTAAATATTCATTGGTGTAAAGCCTGGGCCAGTCCACTCACCCAACAGCTGCTGCAGCATGTAAACAGGTCCTTCCAAAGTCGTCAGGGGTGTCTATATCAAAGCCTGATGAGAGGAGCTTCCGACAGCAGTCAGAGAACCCACTGAGAGCAGCCAGGTGGAGGGGGAACATCCCATGGACGCCTCGCCTGCAACACATTTTTACATTTTAGACTTTAAGCAGACACTCTTATCCAGAGCGACTTACAGTTGATTCAGCTAAGATTGGAAACAGCACCACATCACAGTCCTCATTAAACCCCACAGCAGATCAACACATCAGCATGCTGCAATGCCCTGTCTATCAACCCCCCACACACCACAATGTGTTGAGCATAGTCTCCAAGCGGGAATTCGGTCAATGACAGAATTGCAGATGCATGTTGCATTTTTGCTGGAAACTGTGTGTGTTCTCACTTGGCTGTGTCAGCTCCGTTGGTGATGAGTGTATTGATGAGTAACTCATGGCCGTAGCGAGCAGAGATGTGCAGAGGTGTGTTTCCATTCTTTTCTTCACAGTCGATCTCAGCACCTACAGAACACACACACACACACACGACACACACAGACACACACAGACACACACAGACACACACAGACACACACAGACACACACACACACGTCAACCACTTGACCCTAGAGGCCTCATGAAGCTTCATGTTCAACCACATTGCAAGTAACATTGCTCTGTGCCAGTGAATCATGGTTTGAAGACAAAAGACAATGCTGAAGAGCCTACTGGTTCATATATATTCAGTTGAGAGCATTCACAGCGACTCACCATTCTGGATGATGGCTTGAGATCTGGAGAAGCGTCCGTGGATGGCCGTCATGTGGAGGGGGGTCTTTCCATCTTTACTCTGCAGATAGAAAGACAAAGATGGTTCACACGGCAGTCTGTGCTGCTGACCACAGGCAAAATCAAACACGTATTGGAGGAGCGCTTGATTGCATTTAGTTTGCATTGTTAGGCCTATTCCATTGGTATTTGAATGTAGACCAGGGCCAAATACTAAGCCATGTGCTGCGTCAGTGTGTGCGTCCCAAATGGCACCCTATTTATAAGTGGGGGAACAAAACAATACATTCCTGATCAGGTCACTTGGTTCTGAAAAACCCCTGGTCCAACCTCTCTCTCTTCATTACTTGGTTCTGAAAACCCCCTGGTCCAACCTCTCTCTCTTCATTACTTGGTTATGAAAACCCCCTGGTTCAACCTCTCTCTCTTCATTACTTGGTTATGAAAACCCCCTGGTCCAACCTCTCTCTCTTCATTACTTGGTTCTGAAAACCCCCTGGTCCAACCTCTCTCTCTTCATTACTTGGTTCTGAAAACCCCCTGGTCCAACCTCTCTCTCTTCATTACTTGGTTATGAAAACCCCCTGGTCCAACCTCTCTCTCTTCATTACTTGGTTCTGAAAACCCCCTGGTCCAACCTCTCTCTCTTCATCACTTGGTTCTGAAAACCCCCTGATCCAACCTCTCTCTCTTCATTACTTGGTTCTGAAAACCCCCTGGTCCAACCTCTCTCTCGTCATTACTTGGTTATGAAAACCCCCTGGTCCAACCTCTCTCTCTTCATTACTTGGTTATGAAAACCCCCTGGTCCAACCTCTCTCTCTTCATTACTTGGTTATGAAAACCCCCTGGTCCAACCTCTCTCTCTTCATTACTTGGTTGTGAAAACCCCCTGGTCCAACCTCTCTCTCTTCATTACTTGGTTCTGAAAACCCCCTGGTCCAACCTCTCTCTCTTCATTACTTGGTTATGAAAACCCCCTGGTCCAACCTCTCTCTCTTCATTACTTGGTTCTGAAAACCCCCTGGTCCAACCTCTCTCTCTTCATCACTTGGTTCTTAAAACCCCCTGGTCCAACCTCTCTCTCTTCATTACTTGGTTATGAAAACCCCCTGGTCCAACCTCTCTCTCTTCATTACTTGGTTATGAAAACCCCCTGGTCCAACCTCTCTCTCTTCATTACTTGGTTCTGAAAAACCCCTGGTCCAACCTCTCTCTCTTCATTACTTGGTTATGAAAACCCCCTGGTCCAACCTCTCTCTCTTCATTACTTGGTTATGAAAACCACCTGGTCCAACCTCTCTCACTTCATTACTTGGTTCTGAAAACCCCCTGGTCCAACCTCTCTCTCAACATTACTTGGTTATGAAAACCCCCTGGTCCAACCTCTCTCTCTTCATTACTTGGTTATGAAAACCCCCTGGCCCAACCTCTCTCTCTTCATTACTATTATGAAAACCCCCTACACATTTGAATGCGTGTTGACTCACATCCACACCAAGGTCCAGGAGGTACTTGACCACACTGATCATTCCACTGGAGGCTGCAGAGTGGAGAGGGGTGTAGGCCTTCTTGTCTTTACAGGACACCTCTGATCCATGAGAGGCCAGCAGTTTCACCACCTCAATGTGCCCTATGGTAGAGAGAGAGGGGGAGGGATAAATAGAGAGAGAGAGAGAGAGAGAGAGAGAGAGAGAGAGAGAGAGAGAGAGAGAGAGAGAGAGAGAGAGAGAGAGAGAGAGAGAGAGGGAGGGAGGGAGATAGTAAGGGGGTTAAGAGAGAAACAGAGACACAAACACAGAGAGATAGGCAGAGAGAGGGAGAGATAGATTAGTTTACAGTGGTACACAGCACCATAAGCAACACCTACATCATGTTAGTACAACTGAAAACATCTAATCAACCTACTTAGTACATGATTCTGACATAATAACACACTAGACGTGGCTCATACAGCTGAGCTGTGAGACTAACACACAGTCCATTCATTCATTCATTCATTGGTATAAAGGACATTAGTCAGAATGTAAATGATGTGGTAAACTCATCACCCATGTAAGCAGCCCAGTGGATTGCTCGGCGATCCTTCTTGTCAAAGGCATTCATGTTGGCTCCTCTGGAGAGAAGCAGCCTCACCATCTAACAGGGAGAGGAGAGAGAAACAAAACACAGGTTGAGGAAAACTAAACAGCAAAATCCGCTAAATCTGGCTTCAAAGCCTTCCCTTTAAAATTATATATTTTGTATTCACAATGAATGAAAGATAACATGTAAAGACATGGTACATTTCTCCCCTTTTAGCCCCCCTTTGACCTCCCCCTCCCCCCGGAATGCCTCCAAACACATTTAAAAAGAAAGGGAAAGTAATTGAGTTACATGTCAGAAAACAAAACAAAAGTATACAACAACGTTACTTCAAGCAAAAATGTAATAGCCTAACAATTTCAGATAATTAAGTGATTTTATAGGCCTATATAGCAGTAATCTCAAGGTGGGGCCAAGAGTACTAATCTGGAGGAAGTGTTTGGAGCTGTTCAAAATGGGTCCCAGGAGGAATAAAATGAGTTGGTTGACCCTCGAATGGTAACTTCATTTTTTCTCATTTTAGAAACAGCTTCAGATCTTTGAGCCAAAGAGAGGCTAAGGGAGGATTGATAGATTTCCTATCCAATAAAATCCTTCTGCAGGCTAACAGGGAGGCAAAGGCAATGGCATCTAGCTGTCTATTGGTCAGAGAAGGATTGTTGTTTGGTACTCCAAAAATAGCAATTTCTGCACTAGGCTGCAACTTTATATCAAATGCTTCAGAAAGGGTTTTAAATAGTGGACAAATAATCTGCCAGACGGGGACAGGACCAGAACATTTGATTAGTCCCATTATCACCGAGTACTGTGGATGATGGTACATCAAAAGACAGAGGTGGGATACCCTGGTCAGGTGGAACAAACAGCCTACCCCTCCCAGTGCTTGCAAACTCAGGACTAGCAAACGCTCTACTCCCAGGAGCTGACTGTACAATTGGTGTAAATGGAAGGACACCCCCCACTCTACCCACACTAAAATCCCCAGAATATCATGTTTTATGGATTTGAGAATCTTCCATGGATCAACAGAGCACTAAAATACAATGTAATTTAGTGCATTCAAATACCAAAAAAAATAAATGCAAAAAACAAATTCATCCAAAACATACAAATAAGCACGAATACCTGTATCTAATGAATATGCTACATTCACTTTCACTGTTTACAGTATATATTCACTTACAGTAAACCATCAACAAATTCACATGCGCAGGTCGTGCACCTCATCCACATGCACAGCTCCGGCGGTCGGCTTGAGCTGACCAGTCGGCAGGTCACGTAATTAGGACACTGCCACAACTGGAATTCTGATGGTTGGATAATTTTTATTCGACCTGCACACGAAGAGACAACACACAATATGTTAGCTCTTGGTGCAGCCACAGCTCTCGGGCACCTTGCTAGTTGAAGGTCAGGCAAAAGAGAACAGGTGCTGCATGCACACATTCAGTGCCTAACAACACACTATACAATACAAGTAAAATGATATACAACATAATTCTGACAAAATAAAAGACATAACTGCACACCACGAGACAACACACAATAGGTTAGCCCTTGGTGCAGCCACAGCTCTCGGGCACCTGCGTGAGCACATAGAAACTCACTCAAACACTGCCCCAAATACTCCCGAGTTACAATAGGTACCCTAATTAGCGAGCTCGGTGAAAGTTGTTAACATACATCTTTATATTGTCCACATTGTAACAAAACCTGTAGTTGCGTAACAGCACTTTGTGTAACTTTACCACAGTTTTATATTGACAAATTACGGCGCCAAGGACAACATACCTTGCTAGTTGAAGGTCAGGCAAAAGAGAACAATAAGAGGGTACATAAATACAGATAACCCGCGATGGACCAAACCAAAATATATACAACTTTTACAATTAGGTGTATTTGCAATATAGATACATAAAAATGTTTGTACACCCAAAAATAACATTAGCTATGCAGCTGTAATTAAATAAAGAAACCACATTGAATTATTATTATTATTAATTTATTAACATCCCCTCTTGACCTGGCCTACTTGAACTGTCCTTGTGTCACACTACTACACATATAATTCAAGTCATACCTTTATTGTCATTCATGCTCTTATTTTTAACCTAGTAGTTTTGCAAAAGTGTAACCTGCGTCAATTCTAGGAAATATTGGAATAACGTGCTTAAGAGGAGCCCTGACACGCACAACAGGATAACACAACTACCACATTTTCAATTGACAATCATTGATTTAAATGGATGTGGTCAATAGATTTGTATAGGCATATATACTAATTTAATTTAACTTGTAAGCCAAGGTTGGATTAGTAGGTCTATGCAACATGCACCTGGATAACCGCGTCATGAATCGGAACGGGCTCCAACGTCCTCATATACACATTATGACAAAATAAAGATCTTAATATTTCACGAAATAAAGACATAGAAGAAAACAGGTTCTAGAAACTCAATTTCTCCATGGCAATAGAATGTAAACATGTAAATTGCTCCAAACATATCCAAATATCGCCTACAACTCAATTCTCAGCGCAGCATATTGGACGACTCCACAGGCATTGATCATTCGCGACTTTAAGTCATTCCTGTTATCTCTAGAGCATCCCGTATATTTATAGCGCTGCATTTCGTCCCCCTCTGACCATGGATAGGGTTGGGAGCATTCCTGAGTTCACTTATGGTCCCACTAAGGTAATCTTAGGAGATATTCCTTTTGGCATACTGTAAATGCCTTTGCATAATGTACCTAATAAAGCATAATTGTTTTAATTATCTTCAAAGGAATTCTGTAGAAGCAGCCTTTATTTTCAGACTCTGCAGGCCTGCTGGGAGGAAGCATATTTCAATAAACAGGTAAGATTCATCCCACAAAAACAGTAACCACAGAAAAAAAGAGATAGATTTAATCCCAAAACCAGAGTTTTATTTCAAGACAGTTTAGAGAAGATGGTCATAAGAGTTTTTAATATCACTTGCAAATTGTGAGACATGAGCAGTTGTGAAATGTTGCGAGAGAACCTTCTGAAAGCACATTATATGGTCTTTAGTGGCACGGTCTCACACCTTACCTCATCTTGCAGAAGAAGTTCATGGTCCACTATCTGCTGCTCCAGAGTCGAGGCCAGGTCTCGCCCCATGTCACCATGGAGCACATGAGCGACTGGCTGGTGTCTCAGGGCAAAAAATCCCTT
The DNA here is from genome assembly GCF_020615455.1 of Coregonus clupeaformis. NCBI lineage: Eukaryota > Metazoa > Chordata > Actinopteri > Salmoniformes > Salmonidae > Coregonus > Coregonus clupeaformis. The sequence continues at coordinate 22,038 of NW_025535115.1, read as the reverse complement.
AGGGAGAGGTGAGTACCACGTCAGCTCTCACCTTCACTGCCATTCTCTGTCACCAGCAGCACTCCAGGAGGTGTGGGTAAAATAAACAACAGATAAATAGGAAGCCAGGAAAGTTGAAATGCTTTGTGTTTTATTTGAAGGGTGTGGAAGGAAACCCTGGAGGAGGGGAACGAACTCGCTCGGCTGGTAAGAGAATGAGAGTTAGAGACTTAGACTATCAGTCAGTGAGCTCCTTTCTAGCCTTTCAACAACTAGTCAGTACAGCAGAATATATCTGTTGTGAAATTACACTAATGGGACTTCCTGTTTCCTACGGCAGACCTGGGAAGTAAACACCTGCCTAAAAATGATTGACATGGAGCACAAGGCTGTCTGCAAGCTCCGCCGCTCTATGCACACCACCTCTCCAGCTGGCGCTGACATGTGAGTTCCATGTACTGCCCTGCATACAGCTTGCTCCATTCATCTACACATCTGGAGCTATGCAGAAAATAACTAGGGCAGTGTTCTCTGTGTGAACATTGCACATCGTTTAGCTTTCTCTGCTGCTTTTTGTTGATTTCAGCGACCCCAAGGTCCACATCATCGTGGAGAGAGCTGTGAGGAGCATTCTGGACAAGCTGTCCAATAAGCCCTGTAGCAACCTGCTCAGCCCATCCCAGGTGGTGGTGGAGCTGGTGCCCAGGATCCTCCTGGCCCTGTGGCTTCAGCCAGAGGAAGGCCATTCAGATCACCCCATCCTCCTAAGCGGGATGGCTGTGAGTATGGTGGTGGCCGTAGGGGAGAAGCTCTCCAACACGTTGAAGGCCTCTTCTCCTCACACCCCTTTCTCCCGGGCTGCTGCTTTTGACTCTGTGAGGTCGATCCTCGGGAGAATCAGCCAGTCCTTCTCCCTGGATGACCTCAAGACCCCTTTTTTATGAGCTCTGTCTGTGCCTTTGTGGCGGACGAGGTGAAAAGCTACTTCCAGCCTACTGCAGACACCCTGCGAGTTCCCCCTGTCCTAGTGGTGGCCTTCTCCGCCACACTACCAGCTGATATCCAAGCAGGTGAGTAGCACTCATAGAAAGCACTCTGACAGATGCCTTTTGTCATGACATCCTGGTGCCTTGTAGTAGTAGAGCCAATCAGGATTTTAATTGTCACCCCTAACACAGATGCAGACCAGGCTTCTTCCCACCTGGAGGTTGTGGAAATCGCCCATAACACAGAGGCAGACCCAGCTTCTTCCCACCCGGAGGTTGTGGACATCACCCCTAACACAGAGAAAGACCCGGCTTCTGCCCACCTGGAGGTTGAGGGATTCACCCCTAACACAGAGTTTGACCCAGCTTCTCCCCACCTAGATGTTGTTGACATCAATCGTAGCAGAGAGGAAGACCCGGCTTCTTCCCACATAGTGGTTTTGGACATCACCCCTAACACAGAGGCACACCTGGCTTCTTCCCACCTGGAGGTTGCTGACAAAACCCGTAGCACAGAGGCAGACCCGGTATCTTCCCACCTGGAAGTTGAGGACATCACCCCTAACACAGAGGCACACCTGGCTTCTTCCCATCAGGAGCTTGTGGACATCACCCCTAACACAGAGGCAGACCCGGCTTCTTCCCACCTAGAGATTGCGGTCATCAACCCTAACAAAGAGGCACACCCGGCTTCTTCCCACTTGGAGGTTGTGAACGTCACCCCCTAACACAGAGGCAGACCCGGCTTCTTCCCACCTGTAGGTTGTTGACATCACCCCTAACACAGAGGCAGACCCGGCTTCTTCTCACCTGGAGGTTGTGGACATCACCCCTAACAAAGAGGCACACCCGGCTTCTTCCCACAAGGAGCTTGTGGACATCACCCCTAACACAGAGGCTGAGACGGCTTCTACCCACCTGAAGTTTGTGGACATCACCCCTAACACAGAGTCAGACCCGGCTTCTTCCCACCTGGAGGTTGTGGAAACCACCCCTAACACAGAGACAGACCCGGCTTCTTCCCACCTGGAGCTTGTGGACATCACCCCAAACACAGAGGCAGACCCGGCTTCTTCCCACCTGGAGTTTGTGGACATCACCCCTAACACAGATGCAGACCCGGCTTCTTCCCACCTAGAGGTTGTGGACATCACCCCAAACACAGAGGCAGATCCTGCTTCTTCCCACCTGGAGCTTGTGGACCTCACCCCTAACACAGATGCATACCCTGCTTCTTCACTCTTGGAGGTTGTGGACGTCACACCTGAAGAAAAGCCTCTCATGGTGGCCGTCTACGCCACTCTGCCATCTGACATCCAAGCAGGTGAGTAAGACTTATAGAAAGCACTCTGACAGGTGCCGTTCATCATGATAACATGTAAAGTGTTGGTCCCGTGTTTCATGAGCTGAAATAAAAGATCCCATTCAACTGGCCAGTGTTTAGAACCTATGGTTTGCATTTATTTACATTCTGTCCCGCTTTTGTCCCTTTCCAGAGGATGTTGCTGTGGTCACCCTCGACGTCACCCCACACGTCACCAAGGACGTGACCCTGGATGTTCCATGCAGGGCGAGGAACGGGGCAGTCCAGCGTTTTTTTTGCAGGCTTTGGAGGGCAGTGTGCTGCTGCGCTTGCCACAAGGAAGAGGAGGAACAATATTAATTATTCATTAGACCAGAAACAGGATTGAACCATATACCATTAAATTCTTTGCATTATAGTTGCCTTCAATTCTGATTTTCTTCTGTTTAATTCTTAATTAATTTCAGAACATTTCTCTAAACTTTGTGGAGTAGGTTGTATAAATAGGTGGGAAACATCCCAATCCCAATTTTAATGCTTTTAATAATTAACTTATTACATTTTTTTTAGATGTATTATTTGACAAAAAAGTGGAGGGCGCGACAAAAAAACTTTAATCATCATAGAAAACTCTTGCTCACTATTAAAAATGCATTGTTTTATTTAAGCAAGGTTAAAAGATTAACGTTTCGGCCTAGTCTATGACAATATGCATGTTGTGTTTGCCCAGTTAAAGGGGGACCCAGACTCACCCTGGTTCTTGAGGGTTGCAGACACTGAATAATTATCATTTGAAATAAATGGCACTTTTCAAGTCTTGACTAAAAATCTTTAATGAATATGAATTTAAATACAATTGACTTGAGGATCAGAGCAGGCAGGCTGACTGGCTTGCCCTGAAGGCCCTCTGCCTCTACCTCTGTGTGGTTAATCTCAGCCAAGAGGTTGTATGGGTTGTCTGTCTCTCTCTGGGTGTGAATCACTATCACTATGACCTCTCGCTCCGCCTGCCCGTTGGCCTGATTAGAAGGCTTCCCCTCTCATTCCTTGTTCACAGGAGCAGGGGTGATGGCATCCGGGGTAACCTCCTCCTCTCCTGTATCTAACCCATCTTCCTGGCTGTGAGTTCGACTGAGGTCACTCGTTCTCTCTCCCAGGGTGTTGGATAGTTTCTCCTCCTCTGTGTCTTGTGTATTTTCTACATTGTAGAATAATAGTGAAGACATCAAAACTATTAAATAACACATATGGCATCACGTAGTAACCAAAAACGTGTTACACATATCAAAATATATTTCAGATTTGAGATTCTTCAAAGTAGCCACCCTTTGCCTTGATCACAGCTTTGTACATACAGAATAATACGAAATGTTCTGAGACCAGGTTGCGCTTTCACCTCCCCGGTAAGAGGGGAATAAGGCAACCTCAGAGTTACATTCAAGGATACTTTATTGACACACACGGATGAAATGGACATGGAAAGGTAGTGGAATGATAGTGGTCCTGTAATGGACAGATAACAGGGGTAATGAATATGCACAATATCTGATAGCACAAGTAGAGCAACAACGCTATTAACAAAGGAAGGGCTGTATTAATGGCATAATGCTACCTGCGGAGTATTACACAACACAGTAAAACACAGAGAGGCAACTTACAATAGGCAATGGTAGTAAATATAAAGAACAACAAGTAAGAATGATATACATGTTACAAACTCACTTTGTGCACGTACACTATCCCACGGTATATCTGTGCATTCAAATTGTCATCGATAAATGCAATTGTGTTCATTGTCTGTAGCTTATGCCTGCCCATACCATAACCCCACTGCCACCATGGAGCATTCACAACGTTGACATCAGCCAACAGCTCGCCCATACGCTGCTTTACAAGTGGTCTGAAGTCGTGAGGCCAGTTAGAAGTACTGCCAAATTCTCTAAAGCCGCCTTGGCTTATGGTTGAGAAATTAACATAAAGGTATCTGTTAACAGCTCTGGTGGACATTCCTGCAGTCCATAAGCCAATTGCACGCTGCCTCAAAACTTGAAACATCTGTGCATTGTGTTGTGTGACAAAACTGCACATTTTAGAGTGGCATTTTATTGTCCTCAGCACAAGGTGCACCTGTGTAATTATCATGCTGTTTAATCAGCTTCTTGATATGCCATATTTGTCAGGTGGATGGATTATCTTGGCAAAGGAGAAATGCTCGCTTACAGGGATGTAAACAAATTTGTGCACACAATTTGAGAAAAATAAGCTTTTTGTGCAAATGAAATATTTCACGCTTTTATTTCAGCTCATGAAACATGGGACCAACACTTTACATATTGCGTTAATATTTTTGTTCAGTGTAGTTATTAGGTTGGGAGAATGGGATCCTATCTGGGCTAGCTAAAGCCAACTTCATGGTTAGTAGTATGACAGAGAAAAAAAATAACAAGACAAATTTAAACATCACAAATCTGAGGGGGCAGGTGACCCTGTGCCCCCTTTGGGCATGACGTCTCTGCTATCAACCGCATCATTCTGTCTCCGTGAATATTCAAAACAGACACATTCATTCAGGTCTGGTACTGTTCCTACCATATAGATCAGGGATGGACAATTCCTGTCCTTGGGGGCCGGAGTGGTGTCACACTTTTTCCGCACACTCTAGGAGCTCAGATGCAATAATTTAATAACCTAATAACCAAAGTTTCGACAGACAAGCTGTCTTCATCAGGGTATCCTGACGTTGCTTATTAAGTTATTAAATTATTGCATCTGAGCTCCTAGAATGTGCGGCTCTCCTTTTCTTTTTCAAATGTTCTACTCCGATAGCCAGCACCTCGCCTAAATAGGTGTGCGTTTCTTTCGCCTCCATATTAATCTGGTACTGGTCCTAACATATAGATCAGGCATGGACAATTCCAGTCCTTGGAGGTCGGAGTGGTGTCACACTTTTTCCCCATCCCTAGCAAACACAGCTGATTAAATACTTATTGCATTCTAAACTGAAGCCCATGAGTACTTGATTATTAGAGTCAAATGTGTTAGCTGGGGCTGGGGAACAAGTGTAACACCAGTCAGGTCCCAAGGACTGGAGTTGCCCATCCCTGATATAGATGCTCTGTTTGCACACATCGAGGGATGTGGTGACAGTGGAGACAAGGGAACACACATAAACTGCTTTGTCCTTTTAGAAGGTCGTCATAATCCTTACATAAATATGATGTGTATGCAAGAAATGCAGAGCCACTTCCAAAAACATATTGACAGAGTCTAGTATCTAGTAATCTAATCAATTAGTTTTCAACCCCTTTGTTATGGCAAGCCTAAATAATCTCAGGAGTAAAAATGTGCTTAACAAGTCACATAATCAGTTAGATGGACTCACTATGTGTGCAATAATAGTGATTTTCAAACGACTACATAATCTCTGTACCCCACACATACAATTATCTATAAGGTCCCTCAGTCCAGCAGTGAATTTGAAACATAGATTCAACCACAAAGACCAGGGAGGTTTTCCAATGCCTCGCAAAGTAGGGCACCTTTTGGTAGATGGGTACAATTAAAGCAGACATTGAATATTCCTTTGAGCATGGTGAAGGTATTAATTACGCTTTGGATGGTGTATTAATACACCCAGTCACTACAAAAATACAGGCGTCCTTTTCTAACTCAGCTGCCGGAGAGGAAGGAAAACTATCAGGGATTTCACCATGAGGCCAATGGTGGCTTTAAAACAGTTAGAAAGTTTAATGGCTTTGATAGGAGAAAACTGAGGATGAATCATCAACATTGTAGTTACTCCACAATACTAACCTAATTGACAGAGTATGCACTCACTAACTGTAAGTCGCTCTGGATAAGAGCGTCTGCTAAATGACTAAAATGTAAATGTAAAAGAAGGAAACCTGTACATGCATTGTGTTTGCAATAAGGCACTAAAGTAAAACTGCAAATAATGTGGCAAAGAAATTAACTTTATGTCCTGAATACAAAGTGTAATGTTTGGGGCAAATCCAACACAACACATCACTGAGTACCACTCTTCATATTTCCAAGCATAGTGGTGGCTGCATCATGTTATGGGTATGCATGTCATTGGCAAGGACTAGAGACTTTTTTAGGATAAAAAGAAACGGAATAGAGCTAAGTACAGTCAGAATCCTAGAGGAAAACCTGGTCCAGTCTGCTTTCCAACAGACACTGGGAGACAAATTCCCTCTTCAGCAGGACAATAACCTAAAACACAAGGCCAAATATTCACTGGATTTGCTTACCAAGATGACATTGAATGTTCCTAAGTGGCTTAGTTACAGTTTTGACTTAATTCGGCTTGAAAACTTATGGCAAAAAAAAAATGGCTGTCTATATAATGTATATTGCATATATTTTACAATCCAGTTGTGCAAAGCTCTTGGAGACTTATCCAGAAAGACACAGCTTTAATCGACTCAGGGGTGTGAATACTTATATAAATGAGATATTTCTGTATTTCATTTCCAATACATTTGCAAAAATTTTAAAAACGTGTTTTCACTTTGTCATTATGGGGTATTGTATGTAGCTGCGTGAGAGAAAATATTATAATTGAATCCATTTTGAATTCAGGCTGTAAGAAAACAACATGTGGAATAAGTTAAGGGGTATGAATACTTTCTGAATGCACTGTATATCTGCAAGAAAATGATACATATGTGAATGTTTGAAAGGGGGTCATATAAACATTGCCTTATTTATATTTTTACAGACAATATTAAGTGAATTCTGTCTGAAATAGTCATGATATAATGGGCATAGTTTCTCAGACCAAATTTCCATTCTGGCTGAAACAAAGCAATCTGATCATGCTCCAGTCAAATACAGCTATAGGGAATGCCTATACATCTCCTTCCACACATTGATTTCATTCTTCGCATCTTTATTCAGAAACAAACAAACTTGAAATTAAGTGCTGTTTCAGTGTCTTGTTGCAGGTTGTGCAATGTTCAAAAGTGTGTGTGATATTAGCATTAACTTGTGTGTGTGGTGTCAAGTGTGGATGGTCCTATTTATGCAAATAGCCGAGATTGGATATTTCAGCACCATGGACAGCAGCGACATTGGGATAGCGAGATCTGTAATTCAGCAACACATGACACTGGATAGCGGCTGTCTCAGGTGAACTTGGCATTGGGAAAATCCCATCTAATAGGAAACGAGGCATAGGAGGCAAAAAGACTGAAGGAGAAGACTCCCACAGGAACTCTATGCTTAACTGTTCTGCCACATTCATTTCAAATGTTACATTTTTCGATTTGTAAATAAAAGGGAACACATCTGCAAATAATGTAAATAGACTTTTCTAACTACACTGTACAGCTTTAGTGTGTCTGTGTGTCATAGGTACAACTGCAAGCAATTCGCTTTTCAAATCCTTCTCAAATGTCTGTTTAATGTGAGAAACTAAATTAAAAACAACCGTTAGACTAATACAATGCGTACTGTCACAAATGATTACTATTCCCAACAAGACAACGAAGTGATGGTCTTTACCCACCATGGAGACTTATAAAGGCTACTTCCCCCCCACCAAAAGTTCCCACGCAGAGCGATGTTGTTTACTACATCATTATGCATATGTAGCGTGGTTCGTTCTGCGTTGTGTACTTTTAATTAGGACACTGCCACAACTGGAATTCTGATGGTTGGATAATTTTTATTCGACCTGCACACGAAGAGACAACACACAATATGTTAGCCCTTGGTGCAGCCACAGCTCTCGGGCACCTTGCTAGTTGAAGGTCAGGCAAAAGAGAACAGGTGCTGCATGCACACATTCAGTGCCTAACAACACACTATACAATACAAGTAAAATGATATACAACATAATTCTGACAAAATAAAAGACATAACTGCACACCAAGAGACAACACACAATAGGTTAGCCCTTCGTGCAGCCACAGCTCTCGGGCACCTGCGTGAGCACATAGAAACTCACTCAAACACTGACCCAAATACTCCCGAGTTACAATAGGTACCCAAATTAGCGAGCTTGGTGAAAGTTGTTAACATAAATCTTTATATTGTCCACATTGTAACAAAACCTATAGTTGCGTAACAGCACTTTGTGTAACTTTACCACAGTTTTATATTGACAAATTACGGCGCCAAGGACAACATACCTTGCTAGTTGAAGGACAGGCAAAAGAGAACAATAAGAGGGTACATAAATACAGATAACCCGCGATGGACCAAACCAAAATATACACAACTTTTACAATTAGGTGTATTTACAATATAGATATATAAAAATGTTTGTACACCAAAAAATTACATTAGCTATGCAGCTGTAATTAAATAAAAACCACATTGAATTATTATTATTATTATTATTATTATTATTAACTTATTAACATCCCCTCTTGACCTGGCCTAGTTGAACTGTCCTTGTGTGCAACTTGGTGCATAATCTAGGGGAACAACATCACACTACTACATTCACCCCTACTGTTTTACACTAGATTATAAACACAAAACAAAACACATTACCTCGAAGGTAACAAAGCAAAGAAAGAAAAAAAACATTTCACACCCACAGGGCGACAGAGTAACCCAGTGTAGTCCCTTAATTCTAGACCCACAAATGGTCGATCAGCTGGAAAGCTATCCCGTGAAGGATTAGGAAAAATAAGAGGTAGCTAATCCCTTATTCAACAATATACAAAAAATGCCAAATACATTTTATGCTGATGAACTACACACAAAGTTACATGAATTGTCAAAAATATTAGACAAACCCACAAATCACTCTAAAACCCACTTAGATTACCACATACACACAACAAAGAAAAGGTAGGCAATATCCTACCGTCACTGAGAAACCAATAATTGTTTCATTTCCTGTGTAGACATAGTTTGGATTAGCCTATTCACTGGATTAATAAATCTACCTAGTCTAGTCCGAACACCCTCACCCAAAAACCTAGCAGGAATGTCACGGACAGCACCAACCGTGCTCAAAGGTCTAACCTCAGGTTGGGAAGTACTACAGATCAGCATATCCGGAGTCAGCACACTTTCAATTTCCAACTCAACACTAGTAGTGTCAGACGACTGATCAGAATCCTGGTAGATTGTCACAGACCAGACTGACAAAGCATCTTCAACCAAGTTAACAACATCAGGCACAGCACCATCCCAGCTGAGTGGAGTTTCACTATCAGAATTCTTGTAGGCTTTGGGGATCTCAGCCCCGAAACCTGAAGGATCTGGAGAAGGTCTGTATGGAGGAGCGGGCCATAATCCCTGCTGCAGTGTGTGCAAACCTGGTCAAGACCTACAGGAAACGTATGATCTCTGTAATTGCAAACAAAGGTTTCCGTACCAAATAATAAGTTCTGCTTTTCTGATGTATCAAATACTTATGTCATGCAATAAAATGCAAATTAATTACTTAAAAATCATACAATGTGATTTTCTGGATTTTTGTTTTACATTCCGTCTCTCACAGTTGAAGTGTACGTATGATAAAAATTACAGACCTCTACATGCTTTGTAAGTAGGAAAACCTGCAAAATCGGCAGTGTATCAAATACTTGTTCTACCCACTGTATGTACTGGATATCATTTTTATTTTATATTTTTAGTCATTTAGCAGACGCTCTTATCCAGAGCGACTTACAGTTAGTGAGTGCATACATCATTTTTATTTTTCATACTGGCCCCCCGTGGGAATCGAACCCACAACCCTGGCGTTGCAAACGCCATGCTCTACCAACTGAGCAACATCCCTGCCGGCCATTCCCTCCCCTACCCTGGACAACGCTGGGCCAATTGTGCGGCGCCCCATGGGTCTCCCGGTCGCGGCCGGCTACGACAGAGCCTGGATTCGAACCACAATCTCTAGTGGCACAGCTAGCACTGCGATGCAGTGCCTTAGACCACTGTGCCACTCAAAGGGTGCCAGCTTTGCAACCCATCTCTGCTCGCATGCATCGTCTTGGCTTTGTAAGAATATATTTGAGTGGATTGTTGTCGGTTCACACAGTAAACTTATGCCCTCGCAGCCAATGGCTGAATTTATCATGAATGGCCCATTTCATGGCTAGAAATTCCAGCCGGTGAGCAGGATACTTGGATTGTGCATGATTAAGAGATTTACTACCAAAAGCTATTGGCCTGGCTATGTCCTTCCCATCTTGCACTTGTGATAGTACAGCTCCCAAACCACTAGTAGATGCATCCACGGAAAGTAGAAATGGCTGAGAAAAATCTGGATGAACCAGCAGTGCCTGGTCAACTAGTGCTGATTTCAAAGCTTCAAAAGCGAGTCGACATTCGGCAGTCCAGTTCGCAGCAGTGAGCCTGCGGGGGGGACCAGGCCTCTTCCTACCCTTGCCTCTCCTAGGCTTCTTCTGACCTGTAGTTAGCTGAAACAATGGCCTAGCAACCATGGAACAATTCTCAATGTAGTGCTGATAGTATACTACCATACCAAGGAAAGAACCTATTTTGATAGGAGACGGTGTGACACCATCAGCTTCCATTATCTCACTCTCAGTCACATTCAATATGGTCTGAACTTTAGCAGGGTCAGTGGCTACACCCTCCTGAGAAATGATGTGGCCCAAAAACTTTACAGACCTCCTCAGAAACTTGCACTTAGACGGAGACAGTTTAAGGTTGTGCTCCTGCAACCGCTGAAAAACCATCTCAAGTCTCTGCAGACTCTCTTCCTCCGTCTTAGCAAAAACCATCAGATCATCCAAGTAACAAAGGAGACTTAGAACGTTTCGGTCACCAAAGATGTTCAGCATCATTCTCATAAAAGTAGCCCGGCTGTTTCAGAGGACCTGAGGTAAACGATTGTACTCGTGCAGACCTAAAGGGGAGGAAAGGGCAGTGTATTTCTTGTCCTCTTCATGCAGGGGCACGTTGTAATACCCTGACGTCAAATCCATTGTGCTGAAGAAGGCATTACCTCCCAGCGCGGCCAGTACATCAGCCTGATGAGGCAGGGGATGAGCATCCTTTACTGTGCGGGCATTTAACCACCTGAAGTCAGTACATAGGCGCAAGTCCCCATTCTTTTTCCATACCAGCACCAATGGTGAGGCATACTCGCTGCTGGATTTTCTGACGATTTCCTTTTCCTCCATATCATCCAGTGTTTCCCTGAGTTTTTGGTAATGAGCTGGAGACAGCCTACGATAAGGTCATCGAAATGGGCGGTCATCAGTCAGCCGTATGCGAAGGCAGAACTCCTTTGCCTCGCCACAATCTAGGCTATGTCTAGAGAACACTGTGTCATACTTCCCAATTAAGTTGACAAGTTTATCTTTCCAGAACTGTGAAACTGGACACTCCTCAACAGACAGGCCTTGAAGTCCAAGATTCCTCAGTGTACTGTTGCCATTATCTACACTGCCACCAACTGAACTCTTAGCTGTCAGACTGCCATGTGATCTGTCACATTGAGCCTTTGCCACATTCTGATGAGCTGCTTGCTGCTTGACATCATTAAAATACTCCAATGCAATGCAAGGGTACACATCCGCCACTTTAGCATTTCGTCTCAGGGTAACTGGCGATGTTGTTGGATTCACAATCTTCACAGGGAGCCATCCATCCCCCCCACAGAGGCGTAACTACTCTCCCCACTAGTATGTGTCGATTCACACAACGAGACGTGCTGGGCTCGACAACAACAGTACTGCCCACAGAGAGTTTTGTCTTTGGGGGTAGGCGGCCCCACACCAGATGCTCACTCATGGGTTGGAGCGTTACTGCTCTCTTCAACTTAATGGTGCCCACTTTATCTGGGATGGAGTCTCCTCTCCATCTCTCCAGATTTGACATCACACTGGCTAGAGGAACCTGGTGTACCCGCCACCCGCCAGTAGCTGTCATTTGATTTGAACTGTCTAATCAGAGACTTCAACACATTAGTGCCCACAATGAGTTCATCAACCTGCCCATCAACAATAAGCACTGGGACTACATAACAGAAGCCATAAAGTTGAATTTTTAAGTCACACATGCCCACTGGGCTAGTTTGTTCCCACCACAACCCACCAGGATGGTGTCTGAAGGAGCTAGAAATTCCCCTCTACCACTCCTGCCTCCCTCAACCGAGGTACAATATCTGCACGCAGAGTAGTAGCCATGGACCCACTATCTAACATCCCCTTCAGCTCAACTTTATCCTGTACTAGCACAGTGGTGTAAAACAAACTGTCATTCTGATTGTGTTCTGAAAAATGACTGTGTTGTTCTTGGGTACTGACTCACAAAAGTAAGAATAAACAGATTGGATATCATCATCAGTGGAGGAAAAATAAGAATGCCCCACATTGCCCTCCTCAGAACGGAGGCTTTCTAGTTTTCCTGAGACCTGCCAGTCTGTCCACATCCAGGGTTCTGTCGCTGCCCAGCCTCACTACAGTCTAAGCTCATGTGGCCCGGAGAAAAGCACTTGACGCACAGCTGGTGCATCTGACAGTGAGCTTTGGTCCAGTGATTAGTGATTCCACAGACAGCGCACTCATGCTGATGTTTGTGGAACTGTTTACGGGGCCCTCTACATTTAACATGTTTAAGTCATTTAGCAGACGCTCTTATCCAGAGCGACTTACAGTTAGTGCATACGTGACAATTTTTTTTTCATACTCCCCATGGGAATCGAACCCACAACCCTGGCGTTGCAAACACCATGCTCTACGAACTGAGCCGGCCATTCCCTCCACTACCCTAGGCGACGCTGGTCCAATTGTGTGCCGCCCCTTGGGTCTCCCGGTCGCGGCCGGCTACGACAGAGCCTGGATTCAAACCAGGATCTCTAGTGGCACAGCTAGCACTGCGATGCAGTGCCTTAGACCACTGCGCCACTCACAGACTGAGTATTGCTGACCAGAGCCTTCTCTAACAAAGTCAAAACTTTCTTTAATGTCCCACCCTCAGATACAGATGGTGCCTGGTCTGGTTCACGGCCACATTGAGAAAAAGATGACACATTAGGTCTTTTCACAGGACCCACTCCCTCCTGAGGGCAGTCAAAAACAGCAGCAACCTGCTGTGAAAGTTGTGTTCTACATGCTTTACGTTCCCTTAACAGTTCATCCAACTGATCCTGTACCTCACTGGCTGTCCAGTCACAAATGGGTTTGCTCTTGAACACTTGGGCCAACTCTTTATCAGGACAGTTGCGTACAAACATGACTGCCAACTCTGAGCTCTGATTGGGTAAGGTCCTGCCCTCACTCACAAGGTACTGTTCGGCTGCCTCTGCAGCTTTGTTAAGCCTAATCCAGAAATCTATTGGACCCTCATTAGCATATTGATTGATTGAACAGAAATCATCTAATGGCATACCTGAGCAGACAGTATCTCCAAAGTGTTGATTGAAAAAACTGAACACCGCCTTAACATCTGTGACAACAAGGTTGTTACGCTTCCAGACTTTGGAAGCGTAACAACCTTGAGCCTAAAACATCACCTCCCCAACATTCCCAGACCCAGTGTAACCCCTCTTCTCTAGGTAGACTTCCATTAACTCCTCCCACTCCAGGACAGAGTACTAATCTGAGCCATCACCCCTAAAAAGAGGTGGAGCACTAACATCTGACTTCACAACCAGATTCAGCTTGGACGCATCAATAAAGGTTGACCCACACTGCTCAGGCAGGGGAAACTGCTGGGGTTGGTGAGGGGGACGGGCAGGAGAAAGACTTGAAACCCCAGGCTGCAGTAAACTCGCTCTGATAGATTCTCCTATCTCTGAACCAATCTGCTTATTATTGTCACTAAGCTGACTCGGAGGCGTCCCATTATCACTGAGTACTGTGGATGATGGTACATCAAAAGACAGAGGTGGGATACCCTGGTCAGGTGGAACAAACAGCCTACCCCTCCCAGTGCTTGCAAACTCAGGACTAGCAAACGCTCTACTCCCAGGAGCTGACTGTACAATTGGTGTAAATGGAAGGACACCCCTCCCTCTACCCACACTAAAATCCCCAGCATAACACGTCTTACGGATTTGAGAATCTTCCATGGCTCTACAGAGCACTAAAATACAATGTAATTTAGAGCATTCAAATACCAAAAAAAATATATGCAATAAACAAATTCATCCAAAACATACAAATAAGCATGAATACCTGTATCTAATGAATATGCTACATTCACTTCCACTGTTTACAGTATATATTCACTTACAGTAAGCCATCAACAAATTCACATGTGTAGGTCGTGCACCTCATCCACATGCACAGCTCCGGCGGTCGGCTTGAGCTGACCAGTCGGCAGGTCACGTAATTAGGACACTGCCACAACTGGAATTCTGATGGTTGGATAATTTTTAATCGACCTGCACACGAAGAGACAGCACACAGAGTTAGCTCTTGGTGCAGCCACAGCTCTCGGGCACCTTGCTAGTTGAAGGTCAGGCAAAAGAGAACAGGTGCTGCATGCACACATTCAGTGCCTAAAAACACACTATACAATACAAGTAAAATGATATACAACATAATTCTGACAAAATAAATGACATACCTGTACACGAAGAGACAACACACAATAGCTTAGCCCTTGGTGCAGCCACAGCTCTCGGGCTCCTGCGTGAGCACATAGAAACTCACTGTCTAATCAGAGACTTCAACACATTAGTTCCCACAATGAGTTCATCAACCTGCCCATCAACAATAAGCACTGGGACTACATAACAGAAGCCATAAAGTTGAATTTTTAAGTCACACATGCCCACTGGGCTAGTTTGTTCCCACCACAACCCACCAGGATGATGTCTGAAGGAGCTAGAAAGTTCCCCTCTACCACTCCTGCCTCCCTCAACCGAGGTACAATATCTGCGCGCAGAGTAGTAGCCATGGACCCACTATCTAACATCCCCTTCAGCTCAACTTTATCCTGTACTAGCACAGTGGTGTAAAACAAACTGTCATTCTGAGTAATTCTCATTGTGTTCTGAAAAATGACTGTGTTGTTCTTGGGTACTGACTCACAAAAGTAAGAATAAACAGATTGGATATCATCATCAGTGGAGGAAAAATAAGAATGCCCCACATTGCCCTCCTCAGAACGGAGGCTTTCTAGTTTTGTTATGATTTAACTGGATAGAACCCAAATGCAGACAAGTACACCAAGCCAGATAAGTTTTAACAGGTTTATTATAATGTTCAATAGTCCAGGTTTCCAATAAATGGGGAAGAGCAAGTCCAGGTTACAGTGAGGGTACAGATCCAGGTCAGGGCAGGTGTGGTACCGTAATGTCCTAGTGTCCGTGGGGAGTCCAAAGGAGAGGTCCGATAGTGGAGAGCAGGATGGTGGTGGCAGGAGTGAAGCGGAGGCAGGAGTCAGGTTCCAAATATATGGTTGTCTTGACTATGATCTGACGATGAGTGGCAAGTTTGACCGGGTCTTAAAGGGCTGAGGTGATTATGGTGAATGAGCTGCAGCTGGAACCCTGACTCCCGCACACCAGACTTCACTCCTGCAATCAAGGACAAACAGAGGGAGGGGAAGAGCAGAGAGAGAGCTACCTAGCAGCAGTAGGCCTAACAGTACCCCCCCCTCTACGGACGCCACCTGGCGGCCGACAGGGTTTATCGGGATGTAACCGATGAAATTCACGGACCAGAGCAGGATCCACAATGAAGCTCCTGGGCACCCAGGAACGTTCCTCAGGACCATAACCCTCCCAATCCACCAGGTAATGGAAACCACGACCCCGGCGGCGAACATCCAGAAGTCGCCGGACAGTGTAGACAGGACCCCCACCCACGATCCGGGGCGGAGGAGGGGGACGAGAGGGCGGGCACAGAGGGCTGACAGACACAGGCTTGATCTGGGATACATGAAAAGTGGAATGAACCCGTAGGGAGGCAGGAAGCTGTAGCTTAACCGCGCAGGGGTTAACAATAGACAGTATCTTGAACGGTCCTATAAAACGCGGCGCCATCTTCTTAGATTCTACTTTCAATGGAAGATCACGTGACTTAAGCCATACCTCTTGACCAGGAGAGTAACCGGGAGCCTGGGACCGGTGACGGTTGGCTTGCCTCTGCATGTATGACGAAGCTCGGGACAGAGCTACCCTGGCCTTCCTCCAGACCTTGAAGCAGCGGCGCATGTGGGACTGCACCGAGGGTACCGCCAGTTCCCTCTCTTGAGAAGGGAACAGGGGAGGTTGATAACCCAGAGCACACAGAAAGGGAGACAAACCAGAGGAAGCGTTAGTCAAGGTGTTATGAGCATATTCCACCCAGGGGAGCATGGAGCTCCAAGACCCAGGGTTAGACCCTGTGACACAGCGGAGAGCGGTCTCCATCTCCTGGTTCGCTCTCTCGGCTTGCCCGTTGGTCTGGGGGTGATATCCAGAGGACAGGCTGGATGTGATGCCCAAAGCTTTACAGAAAGCTTTCCATACCTGGGAGACAAACTGGGGACCCCTGTCGGAGACAATATCAGTGGGCAGACCATGAGAGCGGAACACATGTTCAACCAAAATATCAGCCGTCTCTCTGGCAGTGGGCAGTTTAGGTAGGGCCAAAAAATGAGCAAACTTAGAAAAACGATCAATCACAGTAAGAATGACAGTCTTTCCAGACGAGGGGGGAAGTCCAGTGACAAAATCCAAAGCAATGTGGGACCAGGGCCGACTGGGTATTGGCAGAGGTCGTAGATGACCAGCGCTGGCCTGGGTGGAGTTCTTACTTCGTGCACAGACCGTACAAGCAGCAATGAAGGCTCGAGTGTCCGCCTCCATCCTGGGCCACCAGAACTTCCGTCGCACAAAGTCAAGGGTCCGAGTAACTCCAGGGTGACAGGTAAGGGGAGACGAGTGAGCCCACTGAAGTACCTGGGAGCGAACAGACTCAGGGACAAACAACCGGTTAGGAGGACCGCTCCCAGGGTCAGCTTGATGATGTTGAGCCTGTCTAACAATCCCTTCGATGTCACATGTAATGGCCGCAATACTGCAGGTAGGAGGCAAGATGGGTTCAGGGTTACTACCAGTATCAACAGCAGAATGAACACGAGACAGGGCGTCAGGCTTGACGTTGCGTGACCCAGGACGGTAAGACAGAGAAAAAATTGAATCTCCCAAAAAATAGTGCCCACCTGGCTTGACGGGGGATTGAGCTGCTTAGCTGACTGGATGTATGCCAGATTCTTGTGATCCGTCCAAACGATGAAGGGTTGTTCCGCCCCCTCCAACCAATGCCGCCACTCCTCGAGAGCCAGCTTAACGGCGAGCAGTTCACGATTGCCAACATCATAATTCCTCTCTGCCTGAGAAAGCTTCCGTGAAAGAAAAGCACAGGGATGCAGTTTGTTATCTTCAGGAAAACGTTGTGACAAAACCGCACCTACCCCAGTGTCGGATGCATCCACCTCCACGACAAACTGGCGGTCTGGGTCCGGCTGCATCAGAATGGGAGCCGAGGCGAAGCGATGTTTCAGTTCTTCGAACGCTGATTCGGCCCCCTTCATTCCAAGCGAACGGTAGTGAGATGGAGGTGAGAGCGGTGAGTGGTGCCGCAATGCGGCTGTAGTCCTTGATGAACCTCCTGTAGAAGTTCGCAAACCCCAGGAATCGTTGAAGTTGTTTGCGGGTGGAGGGGGCTGGCCAGTCCGTGACTGCAGAGATCTTAGCTGGGTCCATCCGCAACTCCCCCTGAGCGATTATGTAACCCAAAAAGAGGTCTCAGACACATGAAATTCACATTTCTCCATCTTCACAAATAGTTTGTTCTCCAACAACCTTTGCAACACCTGGCGCACATGTAGTTCATGTTCCTGGGAGGACTCTGAGAAAATCAGGATATCATCCAGATAGACAAAAACAAAACGATTCAACATGTCCCGAAGGACATCATTCACGAGTGCCTGAAAAACAGCAGGGGCATTAGACAAACCAAAAGGCATGACCAGATACTCAAAATGTCCCAAGGGTGTGTTGAAGGCAGTCTTCCATTCATCACCTTTACGAATGCGCACCAGGTGATACGCATTTCGTAGATCAAGTTTCGTAAAGATGGTAGCACCATGAAGGAGGGGAAAAGCAGAATTAATCAAAGGCAGAGAATACTTGTTCTTAATGGTGATATTGTTAAGTCCACGGTAATCAATACAGGGTCTGAGGGTCTTATCCTTCTTAGCAACAAAAAGAATCCTGCTCCTACAGGTGACGAGGAAGGACGCATAATACCTGCCGCCAAGGAGTCCCGAATGTAGTTCTCCATAGCCTCCGTCTCCGGCCGGGAGAGATTGTACAGGCGACTGCTGGGGAGCGGGGCTCCTGGCTGGAGGTCAATGGCGCAGTCATAAGGCCGGTGAGGAGGAAGAGAAGTAGCTCTGTGTTTGCAGAAAACGGATGCCAGGTCATGATACGCGTCAGGAACAGCAGAAAGATCCATGGACTCCAGTGGAGGTTGAGGCACAGTACTGGCAGGAGTCTGAGCAGAACACAAACAATTCACATGACAAAAAGTGCTCCATGAAACAATGCTACCTGTCACCCAATCAATGTGTGGATTGTGTCTTATGAGCCAGGGGATACCAAGGACCAGGGGGGTCTGTGGGCAGTCGATAATATGGAATTGAATGTTCTCCTGATGATTTCCCGACACTCTAAGACACACAGGAACAGTCTGATGGGTAATACGGGTCAACAATTGTCCATTTAGACCCTTAGCCTGCAGCGGACAGTCCATAGGAACAGTCTCCAAATCCATCTGTTGAGCCCACTCTCTATCCAAAAAGCTTTCGTCGGCACCAGAGTCAATCAGCGCACTAACCGAGAAATTCTGAGACTGCCACTGGAGGGATGCCTGGAGCAGAATGCGGGGAGAAGAGGAAGAATCCGCTGCTCGGCTCACCAAAACTTCTCCCATTAATGATGAGCCGGGCCTTTTCCCGGACGAACTGGGCAGGAAGGAACGAAATGACCAGCTTCTCCACAATACAGGCAGACCCGAGCCTGAATACGACGTGCACGCTCCTCTGAGGACAACCGTGCACGACCCACCTCCATGGCTTCGGGTTCAGTGCTCCTCGTATCGACTCGGGAAGACACGGCTTTCTCCGTAGGGAAGATGCAGGGAGGAGTTTGTTGATGACAGACACTCCTCTCCCGGCGGCGCTCCCGAATCCGATTATCCAACCTGATAGTGAGTGAAATAAGATTATCCAGCGTAGGCGATTCATCATATGACACCAATTCATCCTTTAAAGTCTCAGACAAAGCATTGATGAACACTCCTTGTAATGCCTCGTCATTCCAACCACTCACTGCTGCTAAAGTCCGAAACTCCACTGCCATCTCCGCCACACTACGAACCCCCTGCCGAAGAGAAAACAACCGTTTCGCAGCCTCCTTGCCTCGTACGGGGTGGTCAAAAACCTTCCTCATCTCCGTGGTGAAGGCCACGTAAACGTTGCAAATGTCCGACTGACTCTCCCAGACCGCGGATCCCCAGGCACGAGCGGAACCGCTAGTAGAGTTGATAAGGTAGGCAATACGGGCTCTTTCTGAGGCGTAGGTGAGGGGCTGTTGTTCAAACACTAACGAGCATTGAGTCAAAAACTCGCCACAGGTTCCCATGTTCCCGTCATAGCGCTCTGGAGCAGGAACAAAAGGCTCTCTGATCTGGGCTGAAGGGGTAGTAAGGGCAGACACTTGATTGGTGAGTAATTGAACCTGATTAAGCAGCACCTGACTGTCCTCAGCAATCGTCTTAAACAGGGTATCATGTCGGCCAAGTAAAATGCCCTGATTGGCTATGGCAGTCCAAATTTGAGTGCACTCTGGGGTGGTATCCGAGCTACTGTCTGCTGGGTTCATGTTGGTCAGATCATACTGTTATGATTTAACTGGATAGAACCCAAATGCAGACAAGTACACCAAGCCAGATAAGTTTTAACAGGTTTATTATAATGTTCAATAGTCCAGGTTTCCAATAAATGGGGAAGAGCAAGTCCAGGTTACAGTGAGGGTACAGATCCAGGTCAGGGCAGGTGTGGTACCGTAATGTCCTAGTGTCCGTGGGGAGTCCAAAGGAGAGGTCCGATAGTGGAGAGCAGGATGGTGGTGGCAGGAGTGAAGCGGAGGCAGGAGTCAGGTTCCAAATATATGGTTGTCTTGACTATGATCTGACGATGAGTGGCAAGTTTGACCGGGTCTTAAAGGGCTGAGGTGATTATGGTGAATGAGCTGCAGCTGGAACCCTGACTCCCGCACACCAGACTTCACTCCTGCAATCAAGGACAAACAGAGGGGAGGGGAAGAGCAGAGAGAGAGCTACCTAGCAGCAGTAGGCCTAACAAGTTTTCCTGAGACCTGCCAGTCTGTCCACATCCAGGGTTCTGTCGCTGCCCAGCCTCACTACAGTCAAAGCTCATGTGTCCCGGAGAAAAGCACCTGACGCACAGCTGGTGCATCTGACAGTGAGCTTTGGTCCAGTGATTAGTGCTTCCACAGTCAGCGCACTCATGCTGACGTTTGTGGAACTGTTTACGGGGCCCTCTACATTTAACATGTTTAAGTCATTTAGCAGACACTCTTATCCAGAGCGACTTACAGTTAGTGCATACGTTACAAATTTTTTTTCATACTCCCAGTGGGAATCGAACCCACAACCCTGGCGTTGCAAACACCATGCTCTAAGAACTGAGCCGGCCATTCCCTCCACTACCCTAGGCGACGCTGGTCCAATTGTGGGCCGCCCCATGGGTCTCCCGGTCGCGGCCGGCTACGACAGAGCCTGGATTCAAACCAGGATCTCCAGTCCCCCAGGACTGTGTTGTGTTACCTGCTTGACAATAGTATTGATGTCCCCCAGGAGAGCAGCAGCAGGTTGCACGTTGTTCCCCATCTCCTCAGCACACAGATCAACCTTGACATTGACCTTGACATAAATAACGTAAGTGGAACGTTACTACAACATACCAGCAACGACACGACAGGAAGAGCGCCGTGCGTGACACATGTAACAGCAGCTGGAGGAGTGGCCAAACCTCAAGCTAAACACAACAGAAATAACCAGGCACCACCACATAATGCTAAGGCTGACACACACACGTTCCCTTTTATAAACCGGGTGACTCGAGCCCTGAATGCTGATTGGCTGAAAGCTGTGGTATATCTGACCGTACAACATGGGTCACGTTGAGGGAGGAGGTCAGAGACCTGGCCGTGTGGTGCCAGGATAACAACCTCTCCCTCAACATGACCAAGACAAAGGAGATGATTGTGGACTACAGGAAAAAAAGAGGACTGAGCACGCCCCCATTCTCATCGACGGGGCTGTAGTGGAACAGGTTGAGAGCTTCAAGTTCCTTGGTGTCCACATCACCTACGAACTATCATGGTCCAAACACACCAAGACAGTCGTGAAGAGGGCACGACAAAGCCTATTCCCCCTCAGGAGATTGAAAAGATTTGGCATGGGTCTTCAGATCCTCAAAAAACTATACAGCTGCACCATCGAGAGCATCCTGACTGGTTTCATCACCGCCTGCTATGGCAACTGCTTGGCCTCCGACCGCAAGGCACTACAGAGGGTAGTGTGTACGGCCCAGTACATCACTGGGGCCAAGTTTCCTGCCATCCAGGACTTCTATACCAGGCGGTGTCAGAGGAAGGCCCTCAAAATTGTCAAAGACTCCAGCCACCCTAGTCATAGACTGTTCTCTCTGCTACCGCACGGCAAGCGGTACCGGAGTGCCAAGTCTAGGTCCAAAAGACTTCTCAACAGCTTCTACCCCCAAGCCTTA
>NW_025535114.1:0-107132 GCF_020615455.1 Coregonus clupeaformis | reverse complement strand
TATATTTTTTATTTTTTAAGGGGGCGGGGGTAGAAGGATTACTTTATCCTATCCCAGGTATTCCTTAAAGAGGTGGGGTTTCAAATGTCTCCGGAAGGTGGTGAGTGACTCCGCTGTCCTGGCGTCGTGAGGGAGCTTGTTCCACCATTGGGGTGCCAGAGCAGCGAACAGTTTTGACTGGGCTGAGCGGGAACTATGCTTCCGCAGAGGAAGGGGAGCCAGCAGGCCAGAGGTGGCGCAATGCCCTCGCTTGGGTGTAGGGACTGATCAGAGCCTGAAGGTACAGAGGTGCCGTTCCCCTCACAGCTCCATAGGCAAGCACCATGGTCTCGTAACAGATGCGAGCTTCAACTGGAAGCCAGTGGAGTGTGCGGAGGAGCGGGGTGACGTGAGAGAACTTGGGAAGGTTGAACACCAGACGGGCTGCGGCATTCTGGATGAGTTGTAGGGGTTTAATGGCACAGGCAGGGAGCCCAGCCAACAGCGAGTTGCAGTAATCCAGACGGGAGATGACAAGTGCCTGGATTAGGACCTGTGCCGCTTCCTGTGTAAGGCAGGGTCGTACTCTCCGAATGTTGTAGAGCATGAACCTGCAGGATCGGGTCACCGCCTTGATGTTAGCGGAGAACGACAGGGTGTTGTCCAGGGTCACGCCAAGGCTCTTCGCACTCTGGGAGGAGGACACAACGGAGTTGTCAACCGTGATGGCGAGATCATGGAACGGGCAGTCCTTCCCCGGGAGGAAGAGCAGCTCCGTCTTGCCAAGGTTCAGCTTGAGGTGGTGATCCGTCATCCATACTGATATGTCTGCCAGACATGCAGAGATGCGATTCGCCACCTGGTTATCAGAAGGGGGAAAGGAGAAGATTAGTTGTGTATCGTCAGCGTAGCAATGATAGGAGAGGCCATGTGAGGATGTGACAGAGCCAAGTGACTTGGTGTATAGGGAGAATAGGAAAGGAACTAGAACTGAGGCCTGGGGGACACCAGTGGTGAGAGCACGTGGTGCGGAGACAGCTTCTCGCCACGCCACTTGGTAGGAGCGACCGGTCAGGTAGGACGCAATCCAGGAGTGAGCCGCGCCGGAGATGCCCAGCTCGGAGAGGGTGGAGAGGAGGATCTGATGGTTCACAGTATCAAAGGCAGCAGACCGGTCTAGAAGGACAAGAGCAGAGGAGAGAGAGTTAGCTTTAGCAGTGCGGAGAGCCTCCGTGACACAGAGAAGAGCAGTCTCTGTTGAATGACCAGTCCTGAAACCTGACTGGTTTGGATCAAGAAGGTCATTCTGAGAGAGATAGCAAGAGAGTTGGCTAAAGACGGCCCGCTCAATAGTTTTGGAAAGAAAAGAAAGAAGGGATACTGGTCTGTAGTTGTTGACATCAGTGGGATCGAGTGTTGGTTTTTTGAGAAGGGGTGCAACTCTCGCTCTCTTGAAGACGGAAGGGACATAGCCAGCGGTCAAGGATGAGTTGATCAGCGAGGTGAGGTAGGGGAGAAGGTCACCGGAGATGGTCTGGAGAAGAGAGGAGGGGATGGGGTCAAGCGGGCAGGTTGTTGGGCGGCCTGCAGTCACAAGTCGCAAGATTTTATCTGGAGAGAGAGGGAGAAAGAAGTCAAAGCATAGGGTAGGGCAGTGTGAGCAGGACCAGCAGTGTCATTAGACTTAACAAACGAGGATTGGATGTCGTCAAACCTTCTTTTTCAAAGTGGTTGACGAAGTCATCCACAGAGAGAGAGGAGGGGATTCAGCAGGGAGGAGAATGTGGCAAGTAGCTTCCTAGGGTTAGAGGCAGATGCTTGGAATTTAGAGTGGTAGAAAGTGGCCTTAGCAGCAGAAACAGATGAAGAAAATGTAGAGAGGAGGGAGTGAAAAGATGCCAGGTCGGCAGGGAGTTTAGTTTTCTTCCATTTCCGCTCCGCTGCCCGGAGCTCTGTTCTGTGAGCTCGCAATGAGTCATCAAGCCACGGAGCTGGAGGGGAGGACCGAGCCGGCCGGGAGGATAGGGGACACAGAGAGTCAAAGGATGCAGAAAGGGAGGAGAGGAGGGTTGAGGAGGCAGAATCAGGAGATTGGAGGGAGAAGGATTGAGCAGAGGGAAGAGATGATAGGATGGAAGAGGAGAGAGTAGTGG
Source organism: Coregonus clupeaformis (assembly GCF_020615455.1). Classification (NCBI taxonomy): domain Eukaryota; kingdom Metazoa; phylum Chordata; class Actinopteri; order Salmoniformes; family Salmonidae; genus Coregonus; species Coregonus clupeaformis. Next base: position 105,000 of record NW_025535114.1, on the reverse strand, counting down.
GAGAGAGAGAGCGAAGGTTGGGCGGCGCATTACCATCTGTGTAGGGGCAGAGTGAGTAGTGTTGGAGGAGAGCGAGAGAGAAAAGGATACAAAGTAATGGTCGGAGACATGGAGGGGAGTTGCAGTGAGATTAGTAGAAGAGCAGCATCTAGTAAAGATGAGGTCAAGCGTATTGCCTGCCTTGTGAGTAGGGGGGGACGGTGAGAGGGTGAGGTCAAAAGAGGAGAGGAGTGGAAAGAAGGAGGCAGAGAGAAATGAGTCAAATGTAGACGTAGGGAGGTTGAAATCCCCCAAAACTGTGAGGGTGAGCCATCCTCAGTAAAGGAACTTATCAAGGCGTCAAGCTCATTGATGAACTCTCCAAGGGAACCTGGAGGGCGATAGATGACAAGGATATTAAGCTTAAATGGGCTAGTGACTGTGACAGCATGGAATTCAAATGAGGAGATAGACAGATGGGTTAGGGGAAGAATTGAGAATGTCCACTTGGGAGAGATGAGGATTCCTGTGCCAACACCCTCTGACCAGATGCTCTCGGGGTATGCGAGAACACATGGTCAGACGAGGAGAGAGCAGTAGGAGTAGCAGTGTTTTCAGTGGTAATCCATGTTTCCGTCAGCGCCAGGAAGTCGAGGGACTGGAGGGTAGCATAGGCTGGGATGAAGTCAGCCTTGTTGGCAGCAGAACGGCAGTTCCAGAGGCTGCCTGAGACCTGGAACTCCAGGTGTGTGGTGCGTGCAGGGACCACCAGGTTAGAGAGGCAGCAGCCACGCGGTGTGAGGCGTTTGTGTAGCCTGTGCGGAGAGGAGAGAACAGGGATAGGCAGAGGCATAGTTGACAGGCTGTAGCAAAAGGCTACAATAATGCAGAGGAGATCGGAATGAAATGAACTAAACATCTGGGAAAGGAGAGAGTAGGGCCTCCCTCACCAAAACTCCCAAATATAACTCTCCCAACTTCCACCTCAGAAACTATAATTGTTTCACTGAACCACCCGAATAAAACTCTCCCAACTTCCACTTTAGAAATTAGAATTGTTGTAAACTACAGCGGTTCAATGTTTCAAGGAATAGACTCAACTTACTTTATTCAGCTAGCTAACTATGACGCCATAGCTAACTAGCATGCTAGCATCCAATAACACACAGTTTAGCACCAATACTTGGTTACAACAAACTACCAATAGTGTGTTAACACACTAAACAGATAATTCGTGTCCGTGTCTAGTTCCTTTCATAACGCAGCAATAATTAAACGTTGGCTAGCTAGCACAAATATATTGTATTTAGCTGCTACAGTACAGCTAGCTGGTCGTGTTGGCTAGCTAGCAATGGCTGCTGTGTTGACTTTGTTTTGAAAAACGGCGGCGCTGCGAACAAATGTAGCTGGCTAAAAGGATATTGTATTTAGTTGCTACCGTTGCTAATAGCTACTCGCCAGCTAGTCCAGGAGGTGAGTTAGCTAGCTAGCTAGCTTCGTGCTACACCCGGCACCTCTGAATACAATGCTATCCTACAATAATTACATACAATAACTACCCACAACAACCCACGATGCCTACCTACAATACCTAACTACAATCTAAATACATAGTTTAAGCCTTACTCGACAAAGCCCAAGCTATGTATAAAGCCAAACTTACCCGACGCCAGCTGTCTGGGTGGCAGACAAGAAGACATTGGTCTTCTGCAATCAGTAGCTGTAATTAAGTACAGTAGCTACTAACTACCTAACGTTAATGCCTCAGATAATGAGGTTAGAAAAAACAGCTGAATGGTAGGTAGCTAGTTGGCTTAATTACAGGTACTCTTAAGCTTGAAATAACATTGGAAACAACTATCCACAGTTGTTAAAAGTGACCAGTAGCTACCCGCTAGCTAGCTAGCTTTATTGGTCCAGGTAGTGGGTTAGCTAGCCTCGTGCTAGCCTCGTGCTTCACCGGGCACCGCCAAATACAATACTTACCTACAATAATTACCTACAATAACTACCTAAATAAACTACCTACAATACCTAGCTACAATACCTACCTACAATCTAAATACATGGTTTAAGCTTTACTCAACACCATATAAGAAGCTAAGCTTACCTCCTGCTAGAGAAAACACAACCTCTCCCGACCTCCTCCTCCTCCTTTTGACTGCCCTCAGGAGGGAGTGGGTCCTGTGAAAAGACCTAATGTGTCATCTTTTTCTCAATGTGGCCGTGAACCAGACCAGGCACCATCTGTATCTGAGGGTGGGACATTAAAGAAAGTTTTGACTTTGTTAGAGAAGGCTCTGGTCAGCAATACTCAGCAATACTCAGTCTGTGAGTGGCGCAGTGGTCTAAGGCACTACATCGCAGTGCTAGCTGCGCCACTAGAGATCCTGGTTCGAATCCAGGCTCTGTCGTAGCCGGCCACGACCGGGAGACCCATGGGGCGGCGCACAATTGGTCCAGCGTCGCCTAGGGTAGTGGAGGGAATGGCCGGCTCAGTTCGTAGAGCATGGTGTTTGCAACGCCAGGGTTGTGGGTTCGATTCCCACGGGGGTATGAAAAAAAAGCTAACGTATGCACTAACTGTAAGTCGCTCTGGATAAGAGCGTCTGCTTAATGACTTAAACATGTTAAATGTAGAGGGCACCGTAAACAGTTCCACAAACGTCAGCATGAGTGCGCTGACTGTGGAAGCACTAATCACTGGACCAAAGCTCACTGTCAGATGCACCAGCTGTGCGTCAAGTGCTTTTCTCCGGCCACATGAGCTTTGACTGTAGTGAGGCTGGGCAGCGACAGAACCCTGGATGTGGACAGACTGGCAGGTCTCAGGAAAACTAGAAAGCCTCCGTTCTGAGGAGGGCAATGTGGGGCATTCTTATTTTTCCTCCACTGATGATGATATCCAATCTGTTTATTCTTACTTTTGTGAGTCAGTACCCAAGAACAACACATTCATTTTTCAGAACACAATGAGAATTACTCAGAATGACAGTTTGTTTTACACCACTGTGCTAGTACAGGATAAAGTTGAGCTGAAGGGGATGTTAGATAGTGGGTCCATGGCTACTACTCTGCGCGCAGATATTGTACCTCGGTTGAGGGAGGCAGGAGTGGTAGAGGGGAACTTTCTAGCTCCTTCAGACATCATCCTGGTGGGTTGTGGTGGGAACAAACTAGCCCAGTGGGCATGTGTGACTTAAAAATTCAACTTTATGGCTTCTGTTATGTAGTCCCAGTGCTTGTTGTTGATGGGCAGGTTGATGAACTCATTGTGGGAACTAATGTGTTGAAGTCTCTGATTAGACAGTGAGTTTCTATGTGCTCACGCAGGTGCCCGAGAGCTGTGGCTGCACCCAAGGGCTAAGCTATTGTGTGTTGTCTCTTCTTGTACAGGTATGTCATTTATTTTGTCAGAATTATGTTGTATATCATTTTACTTGTATTGTATAGTGTGTTGTTAGGCACTGAATGTGTGCATGCAGCACCTGTTCTCTTTTGCCTGACCTTCAACTAGCAAGGTGCCCGAGAGCTGTGGCTGCACCAAGAGCTAACATATTGTGTGTTGTCTCTTCGTGTGCAGGTCTAATAAAAATTATCCAACCATCAGAATTCCAGTTGTGGCAGTGTCCTAATTACGTGACCTGCCGACTGGTCAGCTCAAGCCGGCGGCATGTGGATGAGGTGCACGACCTGCGCATGTGAATTTGTTGATGGCTTACTGTAAGTGAATATATACTGTAAACAGTGAAAGTGAATGTAGCATATTCATTAGATACAGGTATTCGTGCTTATTTGTATGTTTTGGATGAATTTGTTTATTGCATTTTTTTTTTTTTTGGTATTTGAATGCACTAAATTACATTGTATTTTAGTGCTCTGTTGAGCCATGGAAGATTCTCAAATCCATAAGACGTGTTATGCTGGGGATTTTAGTGTGGGTAGAGGGAGGGGTGTCCTTCCATTTACACCAATTGTACAGTCAGCTCCTGGGAGTAGAGCGTTTGCTAGTCCTGAGTTTGCAAGCACTGGGAGGGGTAGGCTGTTTGTTCCACCTGACCAGGGTATCCCACCTCTGTCTTTTGATGTACCATCATCCACAGTACTCGGTGATAATGGGACGCCTCCGAGTCAGCTTAGTGACCTTATTAAGCAGATTGGTTCAGAGATAGGAGAATCTATCAGAGCGAGTTTACTGCAGCCTGGGGTTTCAAGTCTTTCTCCTGCCCGTCCCCCTCACCAACCCCAGCAGTTTCCCCTGCCTGAGCAGTGTGGGTCAACCTTTATTGATGCGTCCAAGCTGAATCTGGTTGTGAAGTCAGATGTTAGTGCTCCACCTCTTTTAGGGGTGATGGCTCAGATAAGTACTCTGTCCTGGAGTGGGAGGAGTTAATGGAAGTCTACCTAGAGAAGAGGGGTTACACTGGGTCTGGGAATGTTGGGGAGGTGATGTCTAGGCTCATGGGGAGGGCACGGGATATGACCAAAGTCTGGAAGCGTAACAACCTTGTTGTCACAGATGTTAAGGCGGTGTTCAGTGCTTTCAAGCAACACTTTGGGGATACTGTCTGCTCAGGTATGCCATTAGCTGATTTCTATTCAATCAAACCATATGCTAATGAGGGTCCAATAGATTTCTGGATTAGGCTTAACAAAGCTGCAGAGGCAGCCGAACAGTACCTTGTGAGTGAGGGCAGGACCTTACCCAATCAGTGCTCAGAGTTGGCAGTCATGTTTGTACGCAACTGTCCTGATAAAGAGTTGGCCCAAGTGTTCAAGAGCAAACCCATTCGTGACTGGACAGCCAGTGAGGTACAGGATCGGTTGGATGAACTGTTAAGGGAACGTAAAGCATGTAGAACACAACTTTCACAGCAGGTTGCTGCTGTTTTTGACTGCCCTCAGGAGGGAGTGGGTCCTGTGAAAATACCTAATGTGTCATCTTTTTCTCAATGTGGCCGTGAACCAGACCAGGCACCATCTGTATCTGAGGGTGGGACATTAAAGAAAGTTTTGACTTTGTTAGAGAAGGCTCTGGTCAGCAATACTCAGCAATACTCAGTCTGTGAGTGGCGCAGTGGTCTAAGGGTCACTACCCTAGGCTCTGGTGGTCACTACCCTAGGCTCTGGTCAGCAATACTCAGCAATACTCAGTCTGTGAGTGGCGCAGTGGTCTAAGGCACTACATCGCAGTGCTAGCTGTGCCACTAGAGATCCTGGTTCGAATCCAGGCTCTGTCGTAGCCGGCCGTGACCGGGAGACCCATGGGGCGGCGCACAATTGGACCAGCGTCGCCTAGGGTAGTGGAGGGAATGGCCGGCTCAGTTCGTAGAGCATGGTGTTTGCAACGCCAGGGTTGTGGGTTCGATTCCCACGGGGGTATGAAAAAAAAAAAAGTAACGTATGCACTAACTGTAAGTCGCTCTGGATAAGAGCGTCTGCTAAATGACTTAAACATGTTAAATGTAGAGGGCCCCGTAAACAGTTCCACAAACGTCAGCATGAGTGCACTGACTGTGGAAGCACTAATCACTGGACCAAAGCTCACTGTCAGATGCACCAGCTGTGCGTCAAGTGCTTTTCTCCGGGCCACATGAGCTTTGACTGTAGTGAGGTTGGGCAGCGACAGAACCCTGGATGTGGACAGACTGGCAGGTCTCAGGAAAACTAGGAAGCCTCCGTTCTGAGGGCAATTTGGGGCATTCTTATTTTTCCTCCACTGATGATGATATCCAATCTGTTTATTCTTACTTTTGTGAGTCAGTACCCAAGAACAACACAGTCATTTTTCAGAACACAATCAGAATGACAGTTTGTTTTACACCACTGTGCTAGTACAGGATAAAGTTGAGCTGAAGGGGATGTTAGATAGTGGGTCCATGGCTACTACTCTGCGCGCAGATATTGTACCTCGGTTGAGGGAGGCAGGAGTGGTAGAGGGGAACTTTCTAGCTCCTTCAGACATCATCCTGGTGGGTTGTGGTGGGAACAAACTAGCCCAGTGGGCATGTGTGACTTAAAAATTCAACTTTATGGCTTCTGTTATGTAGTCCCAGTGCTTATTGTTGATGGGCAGGTTGATGAACTCATTGTGGGAACTAATGTGTTGAAGTCTCTGATTAGACAGTGAGTTTCTATGTGCTCACGCAGGTGCCCGAGAGCTGTGGCTGCACCAAGGGCTAAGCTATTGTGTGTTGTCTCTTCTTGTACAGGTATGTCATTTATTTTGTCAGAATTATGTTGTATATCATTTTACTTGTATTGTATAGTGTGTTGTTAGGCACTGAATGTGTGCATGCAGCACCTGTTCTCTTTTGCCTGACCTTCAACTAGCAAGGTGCCCGAGAGCTGTGGCTGCACCAAGAGCTAACATATTGTGTGTTGTCTCTTCGTGTGCAGGTCGAATAAAAATTATCCAACCATCAGAATTCCAGTTGTGGCAGTGTCCTAATTACGTGACCTGCCGATTGGTCAGCTCAAGCCGGCGGCATGTGGATGAGGTGCACGACCTGCGCATGTGAATTTGTTGATGGCTTACTGTAAGTGAATATATACTGTAAACAGTGAAAGTGAATGTAGCATATTCATTAGATACAGGTATTCGTGCTTATTTGTATGTTTTGGATGAATTTGTTTATTGCATTTTTTTTTTTGGTATTTGAATGCACTAAATTACATTGTATTTTAGTGCTCTGTTGAGCCATGGAAGATTCTCAAATCCATAAGACGTGTTATGCTGGGGATTTTAGTGTGGGTAGAGGGAGGGGTGTCCTTCCATTTACACCAATTGTACAGTCAGCTCCTGGGAGTAGAGCGTTTGCTAGTCCTGAGTTTGCAAGCACTGGGAGGGGTAGGCTGTTTGTTCCACCTGACCAGGGTATCCCACCTCTGTCTTTTGATGTACCATCATCCACAGTACTCGGTGATAATGGGACGCCTCCGAGTCAGCTTAGTGACCTTATTAAGCAGATTGGTTCAGAGATAGGAGAATCTATCAGAGCGAGTTTACTGCAGCCTGGGGTTTCAAGTCTTTCTCCTGCCCGTCCCCCTCACCAACCCCAGCAGTTTCCCCTGCCTGAGCAGTGTGGGTCAACCTTTATTGATGCGTCCAAGCTGAATCTGGTTGTGAAGTCAGATGTTAGTGCTCCACCTCTTTTTAGGGGTGATGGCTCAGATAAGTACTCTGTCCTGGAGTGGGAGGAGTTAATGGAAGTCTACCTAGAGAAGAGGGGTTACACTGGGTCTGGGAATGTTGGGGAGGTGATGTCTAGGCTCATGGGGAGGGCACGGGATGTGACCAAAGTCTGGAAGCGTAACAACCTTGTTGTCACAGATGTTAAGGCGGTGTTCAGTGTTTTCAAGCAACACTTTGGGGATACTGTCTGCTCAGGTATGCCATTAGCTGATTTCTATTCAATCAAACCATATGCTAATGAGGGTCCAATAGATTTCTGGATTAGGCTTAACAAAGCTGCAGAGGCAGCCGAACAGTACCTTGTGAGTGAGGGCAGGACCTTACCCAATCAGTGCTCAGAGTTGGCAGTCATGTTTGTACGCAACTGTCCTGATAAAGAGTTGGCCCAAGTGTTCAAGAGCAAACCCATTCGTAACTGGACAGCCAGTGAGGTACAGGATCGGTTGGATGAACTGTTAAGGGAACGTAAAGCATGTAGAACACAACTTTCACAGCAGGTTGCTGCTGTTTTTGACTGCCCTCAGGAGGGAGTGGGTCCTGTGAAAATACCTAATGTGTCATCTTTTTCTCAATGTGGCCGTGAACCAGACCAGGCACCATCTGTATCTGAGGGTGGGACATTAAAGGAAGTTTTGACTTTGTTAGAGAAGGCTCTGGTCAGCAATACTCAGTCTGTGAGTGGCGCAGTGGTCTAAGGGTCACTACCCTAGGCTCTGGTGGTCACTACCCTAGGCTCTGGTCACAATACCAGCATATCAGTCTGTGAGTGGCGCAGTGGTCTAAGGCACTACATCGCAGTGCTAGCTGTGCCACTAGAGATCCTGGTTCGAATCCAGGCTCTGTCGTAGCCGGCCGTGACCGGGAGACCCATGGGGCGGCGCACAATTGGACCAGCGTCGCCTAGGGTAGTGGAGGGAATGGCCGGCTCAGTTCGTAGAGCATGGTGTTTGCAACGCCAGGGTTGTGGGTTCGATTCCCACGGGGGGTATGAAAAAAATAAAAGTAACGTATGCACTAACTGTAAGTCGCTCTGGATAAGAGCGTCTGCTAAATGACTTAAACATGTTAAATGTAGAGGGCCCCGTAAACAGTTCCACAAACGTCAGCATGAGTGCGCTGACTGTGGAAGCACTAATCACTGGACCAAAGCTCACTGTCAGATGCACCAGCTGTGCGTCAAGTGCTTTTCTCCGGGCCACATGAGCTTTGACTGTAGTGAGGCTGGGCAGCGACAGAACCCTGGATGTGGACAGACTGGCAGGTCTCAGGAAAACTAGGAAGCCTCCGTTCTGAGGAGGGCAATTTGGGGCATTCTTATTTTTCCTCCACTGATGATGATATCCAATCTGTTTATTCTTACTTTTGTGAGTCAGTACCCAAGAACAACACAGTCATTTTTCAGAACACAATCAGAATGACAGTTTGTTTTACACCACTGTGCTAGTACAGGATAAAGTTGAGCTGAAGGGGATGTTAGATAGTGGGTCCATGGCTACTACTCTGCGCGCAGATATTGTACCTCGGTTGAGGGAGGCAGGAGTGGTAGAGGGGAACTTTCTAGCTCCTTCAGACATCATCCTGGTGGGTTGTGGTGGGAACAAACTAGCCCAGTGGGCATGTGTGACTTAAAAATTCAACTTTATGGCTTCTGTTATGTAGTCCCAGTGCTTATTGTTGATGGGCAGGTTGATGAACTCATTGTGGGCACTAATGTGTTGAAGTCTCTGATTAGACAGTTCAAATCAAATGACAGCTACTGGCGGGTGGCGGGTACACCAGGTTCCTCTAGCCAGTGTGATGTCAAATCTGGAGAGATGGAGAGGAGACTCCATCCCAGATAAAGTGGGCACCATTAAGTTGAAGAGAGCAGTAACGCTCCAACCCATGAGTGAGCATCTGGTGTGGGGCCGCCTAACCCCAAAGACAAAACTCTCTGTGGGCAGTACTGTTGTTGTCGAGCCCAGCACGTCTCGTTGTGTGAATCGACACATACTAGTGGGGGAGAGTAGTTACGCCTCTGTGGGGGGATGGATGGCTCCCTGTGAAGATTGTGAATCTAACAACATCGGCAGTTACCCTGAGACGAAATGCTAAAGTGGCGGATGTGTACCCTTGCATTGCATTGGAGTATTTTAATGATGTCAAGCAGCAAGCAGCTCATCAGAATGTGGCAAAGGCTCAATGTGACAGATCACATGGCAGTCTGACAGCTAAGAGTTCAGTTGGTGGCAGTGTAGATAATGGCAACAGTACACTGAGGAATCTTGGACTTCAAGGCCTGTCTGTTGAGGAGTGTCCAGTTTCACAGTTCTGGAAAGATAAACTTGTCAACTTAATTGGGAAGTATGACACAGTGTTCTCTAGACATAGCCTAGATTGTGGCGAGGCAAAGGAGTTCTGCCTTCGCATACGGCTGACTGATGACCGCCCATTTCGATGACCTTATCGTAGGCTGTCTCCAGCTCATTACCAAAAACTCAGGGAAACACTGGATGATATGGAGGAAAAGGAAATCGTCAGAAAATCCAGCAGCGAGTATGCCTCACCATTGGTGCTGGTATGGAAAAAGAATGGGGACTTGCGCCTATGTACTGACTTCAGGTGGTTAAATGCCCACACAGTAAAGGATGCTCATCCCCTGCCTCATCAGGCTGATGTACTGGCCGCGCTGGGAGGTAATGCCTTCTTCAGCACAATGGATTTGACATCAGGGTATTACAACGTGCCACTGCATGAAGAGGACAAGAAATACACTGCCATTTCCTCCCCTTTAGGTCTGCACGAGTACAATCAGTTACCTCAGGGCCTCTGCAACAGCCAGGCTACTTTTATGAGAATGATGCTGACCATCTTTGGTGACCAAAACGTTCTAAGTGTCCTTTGTTACTTGGATGATCTGATGGTTTTTGCTAAGACGGAGGAAGAGAGTCTGCAGAGACTTGAGATGGTTTTTCAGCGGTTGCAGGAGCACAACCTTAAACTGTCTCCGTCTAAGTGCAAGTTTCTGAGGAGGTCTGTAAAGTTTTTGGGCCACATCATTTCTCAGGAGGGTGTAGCCACTGACCCTGCTAAAGTTCAAACCATTTTGAATGTGACTGAGAGTGAGATAATGGAAGCTGATGGTGTCACACCGTCTCCTATCAAAATAGGTTCTTTCCTTGGTATGGTAGTATACTATCAGCACTACATTGAGAATTGTTCCATGGTTGCTAGGCCATTGTTTCAGCTAACTACAGGTCAGAAGAAGCCTAGGAGAGGCAAGGGTAGGAAGAGGCCTGGTCCCCCTCGCAGGCTCACTGCTGCAGACTGGACTGCCGAATGTCGACTCGCTTTTGAAGCTTTGAAATCAGCACTAGTTGACCAGGCACTGCTGGTTCATCCAGATTTTTCTCAGCCATTTCTACTTTCCGTGGATGCATCTACTAGTGGTTTGGGAGCTGTACTATCACAAGTGCAAGATGGGAAGGACATAGCCAGGCCGATAGCTTTTGCTAGTAAATCTCTTAATCATGCACAATCCAAGTATCCTGCTCACCGGCTGGAATTTCTAGCCATGAAATGGGCCATTCATGATAAATTCAGCCATTGGCTGCGAGGGCATAAGTTTACTGTGTGGACCGACAACAATCCACTCAAATATATTCTTACAAAGCCGAGACGATGCATGCGAGCAGAGATGGGTTGCAAAGCTGGCACCCTTTGAGTGGCGCAGTGGTCTAAGGCACTGCATCGCAGTGCTAGCTGTGCCACTAGAGATTCTGGTTCGAATCCAGGCTCTGTCGTAGCCGGCCGCGACCGGGAGACCCATGGGGCGCCGCACAATTGGCCCAGCGTTGTCCCGGGTAGGGGAGGGAATGGCCGGCAGGGATGTTGCTCAGTTGGTAGAGCATGGCGTTTGCAACGCCAGGGTTGTGGGTTCGATTCCCACGGGGGGCCAGTATGAAAAATAAAAATGATGTATGCACTCACTAACTGTAAGTCGCTCTGGATAAGAGCGTCTGCTAAATGACTAAAAATGTAAAATAAAAATTATATCCAGTACATACAGTGGGGAGAACAAGTATTTGATACACTGCCGATTTTTGCAGGTTTTCCTACTTACAAAGCATGTAGAGGTCTGTAATTTTTATCATACGTACACTTCAACTGTGAGAGACGGAATGTAAAACAAAAATCCAGAAAATCACATTGTATGATTTTTAAGTAATTAATTTGCATTTTATTGCATGACATAAGTATTTGATACATCAGAAAAGCAGAACTTATTATTTGGTACAGAAACCTTTGTTTGCAATTACAGAGATCATACGTTTCCTGTAGGTCTTGACCAGGTTTGCACACACTGCAGCAGGGATTTTGGCCCGCTCCTCCATACAGACCTTCTCCAGATCCTTCAGGTTTCGGGGCTGAGATCCCCAAAGCCTACAAGAATTCTGATAGTGAAACTCCACTCAGCTGGGATGGTGCTGTGCCTGATGTTGTTAACTTGGTTGAAGATGCTTTGTCAGTCTGGTCTGTGACAATCTACCAGGATTCTGATCAGTCGTCTGACACTACTAGTGTTGAGTCGGAAATTGAAAGTGTGCTGGCTCCGGATATGCTGATCTGTAGTACTCCCCAACCTGAGGTTAGACCTTTGAGCACGGTTGGTGCTGTCCGTGACATTCCTGCTAGGTTTTTGGGTGAGGGTGTTCGGACTAGACTAGGTAGATTTATTAATCCAGTGAATAGGCTAATCCAAACTATGTCTACACAGGAAATGAAACAATTATTGGTTTCTCAGTGACATTTACATTTACATTTTAGTCATTTAGCAGACGCTCTTATCCAGAGCGACTTACAGTTAGTGAATACATATATATATTTTTTTATACTGGCCCCCCGTGGGAATCAAACCCACAACCCCCAACCTTTTCTTTGTTGTGTGTATGTGGTAATCTAAGTGGGTCTTAGAGTGATTTGTGGGTTTGTCTAATATTTTGAAATTCATGTAACTTTGTGTGTAGTTCATCAGCATAAAATGTATTTGGCATTTTTTGTATAGGGTTGAATAAGGGATTAGCTACCTCTTATTTTTCCTAATCCTTCACGGGATAGCTTTCCAGCTGATCGACCATTTGTGGGTCTAGAATTAAGGGACTACACTGGGTTACTCTGTCGCCCTGTGGGTGTGAAATGTTTTTTTTCTTTCTTTGCTTTGTTACCTTCGAGGTAATGTGTTTTGTTTTGTGTTTATAATCTAGTGTAAAACAGTAGGGGTGAATGTAGTAGTGTGATGTTGTTCCCCTAGATTATGCACCAAGTTGCACACAAGGACAGTTCAACTAGGCCAGGTCAAGAGGGGATGTTAATAAGTTAATAATAATAATAATAATAATAATAATAATAATAATTCAATGTGGTTTTTATTTAATTACAGCTGCATATCTAATGTAATTTTTTGGTGTACAAACATTTTTATATATCTATATTGTAAATACACCTAATTGTAAAAGTTGTGTATATTTTGGTTTGGTCCATCGCGGGTTATCTGTATTTATGTACCCTCTTATTGTTCTCTTTTGCCTGTCCTTCAACTAGCAAGGTATGTTGTCCTTGGCGCCGTAATTTGTCAATATAAAACTGTGGTAAAGTTACACAAAGTGCTGTTACGCAACTATAGGTTTTGTTACAATGTGGACAATATAAAGATTTATGTTAACAACTTTCACCAAGCTCGCTAATTTGGGTACCTATTGTAACTCGGGAGTATTTGGGTCAGTGTTTGAGTGAGTTTCTATGTGCTCACGCAGGTGCCCGAGAGCTGTGGCTGCACCAAGGGCTAACCTATTGTGTGTTGTCTCTTCGTGTACAGGTATGTCTTTTATTTTGTCAGAATTATGTTGTATATCATTTTACTTGTATTGTATAGTGTGTTGTTAGGCACTGAATGTGTGCATGCAGCACCTGTTCTCTTTTGCCTGACCTTCAACTAGCAAGGTGCCCGAGAGCTGTGGCTGCACCAAGGGCTAACATCATTTTTTTGTCTCTTCGTGTGCAGGTCGAATAAAAATTATCCAACCATCAGAATTCCAGTTGTGGCAGTGTCCTAATTAAAAGTACACAACGCAGAACGAACCACGCTACATATGCATAATGATGTAGTAAACAACATCGCTCTGCGTGGGAACTTTTGGTGGGGGAAGTAGCCTTTATAAGTCTCCATGGTGGGTAAAGACCATCACTTCGTTGTCTTGTTGGGAATAGTAATAATTTGTGACAGTACGCATTGTATTAGTCTAACGGTTGTTTTTAATTTAGTTTCTCACATTAAACAGACATTTGAGAAGGATTTGAGAAGCGAATTGCTTGCAGTTGTACCTATGAGACACAGACACACTAAAGCTGTACAGTGTAGTTAGAAAAGTCAATTTACATTATTTGCAGATGTGTTCCCTTTTATTTACAAATCGAAAAATGTAACATTTGAAATGAATGTGGCAGAACAGTTAAGCATAGAGTTCCTGTGGAAGTCTTCTCCTTCAGTCTTTTTGCCTCCTATGCCTCGTTTCCTATTAGATGGGATTTTCCCAATGCCAAGTTCACCTGAGACAGCCGCTATCCAGTGTCATGTGTTGCTGAATTACAGATCTCGCTATCCCAATGTCGCTGCTGTCCATGGTGCTGAAATATCCAATCTCGGCTATTTGCATACATAGGACCATCCACACTTGACACCACACACACAAGTTAATGCTAATATCACACACACTTTTGAACATTGCACAACCTGCAACAAGACACTGAAACAGCATTTCAAGTTTGTTTGTTTCTGAATAAAGATGCGAAGAATGAAATCAATGTGTGGAAGGAGATTGGACAATGTATAGGCATTCCCTATAGCTGTATTTGACTGGAGCATGATCAGATTGCTTTGTTTCAGCCAGAATGGAAATTTGGTCTGAGAAACTATGCCCATTATAGCATGACTATTTCAGACAGAATTCACTTAATATTGTCTGTAAAAATATAAATAAGGCAATGTTTATATGACCCCCTTTCAAACATTCACATATTTATCATTTTCTTGCAGATATACAGTGCATTCAGAAAGTATTCATACCCCTTAACTTATTCCACATGTTGTTTTCTTACAGCCTGAATTCAAAATGGATTCAATTATAATATTTTCTCTCACGCAGCTACATACAATACCCCATAATGACAAAGTGAAAACACGTTTTTGAAATTTTTGCAAATGTATTGGAAATGAAATACAGAAATATCTCATTTACATAAGTATTCACACCCCTGAGTCGATTAAAGCTGTGTCTTTCTGGGTAAGTCTCCAAGAGCTTTGCACAACTGGATTGTAAAATATATGCAATATACATTATATAGACAGCCATTTTTTTTTTTGCCATAAGTTTTCAAGCCGAATTAAGTCAAATCTGTAACTAAGCCACTCAGGAACATTCAATGTCATCTTGGTAAGCAACTCCAGTGAATATTTGGCCTTGTGTTTTAGAGAGTGTGCGGAAAAAGTGTGACACCACTCCGGCCCCCCAAGGACAGGAATTGTCCATCCCTGATCTATATGGTAGGAACAGTACCAGACCTGAATGAATGTGTCTGTTTTGAATATTCACGGAGACAGAATGATGTGGTTGATAGCAGAGACGTCATGCCCAAAGGGGGCACAGGGTCACCTGCCCCCTCAGATTTGTGATGTTTAAATTTGTCTTGTTATTTTTTCTCTGTCATACTACTAACCATGAATTTGGCTTTAGCTAGCCCAGATAGGATCCCATTCTCCCAACCTAATAACTACACTGAACAAAAATATTAACGCAATATGTAAAGTGTTGGTCCCATGTTTCATGAGCTGAAATAAAAGCGTGAAATATTTCGTTCGCACAAAAAGCTTATTTTTCTCAAATTGTGTGCACAAATTTGTTTACATCCCTGTAGCGAGCATTTCTCCTTTGCCAAGATAATCCATCCACCTGACAAATATGGCATATCAAGAAGCTGATTAAACATCATGATAATTACACAGGTGCACCTTGTGCTGAGGACAATAAAATGCCACTCTAAAATGTGCAGTTTTGTCACACAACACAATGCACAGATGTTTCAAGTTTTGAGGCAGCGTGCAATTGGCTTACGGACTGCAGGAATGTCCACCAGAGCTGTTAACAGATACGTTTATGTTAGTTTCTCAACCATAAGCCAAGGCGGCTTTAGAGAATTTGGCAGTACTTCTAACTGGCCTCACGACTTCAGACCACTTGTAAAGCAGCGTATGGGCGAGCTGTTGGCTGATGTCAACGTTGTGAATGCTCCATGGTGGCAGTGGGGTTATGGTATGGGCAGGCATAAGCTACAGACAATGAACACAATTGCATTTATCGATGACAATTTGAATGCACAGATATACCGTGGGATAGTGTACGTGCACAAAGTGAGTTTGTAACATGTATATCATTCTTACTTGTTGTTCTTTATATTTACTACCATTGCCTATTGTAAGTTGCCTCTCTGTGTTTTACTGTGTTGTGTAATACTCCGCAGGTAGCATTATGCCATTAATACAGCCCTTCCTTTGTTAATAGCGTTGTTGCTCTACTTGTGCTATCAGTTATTGTGCATATTCATTAGCCCTGTTATCTGTCCATTACAGGACCACTATCATTCCACTACCTTTCCATGTCCATTTCATCCGTGTGTGTCAATAAAGTATCCTTGAATGTAACTCTGAGGTTGCCTTATTCCCCTCTTACCGGGGAGGTGAAAGCGCAACCTGGTCTCAGAACATTTCGTATTATTCTGTATGTACAAAGCTGTGATCAAGCAAAGGGTGGCTACTTTGAAGAATCTCAAATCTGAAATATATTTTGATATGTGTAACACGTTTTTGGTTACTACATGATGCCATATGTGTTATTTAATAGTTTTGATGTCTTCACTATTATTCTACAATGTAGAAAATACACAAGACACAGAGGAGGAGAAACTATCCAACACCCTGGGAGAGAGAACGAGTGACCTCAGTCGAACTCACAGCCAGAAAGATGGGTTAGATACAGGAGAGGAGGAGGTTACCCCGGGATGCCATCACCCCTGCTCCTGTGAACAAGGAATGAGAGGGGAAGCCTTCTAATCAGGCCAATGGGCAGGCGGAGCGAGAGGTCATAGTGATAGTGATTCACACCCAGAGAGAGACAGACAACCCATACAACCTCTTGGCTGAGATTAACCACACAGAGGTAGAGGCAGAGGGCCTTCAGGGCAAGCCAGTCAGCCTGCCTGCTCTGATCCTCAAGTCAATTGTATTTAAATTCATATTCATTAAAGATTTTTAGTCAAGACTTGAAAAGTGCCATTTATTTCAAATGATAATTATTCAGTGTCTGCAACCCTCAAGAACCAGGGTGAGTCTGGGTCCCCCCTTTAACTGGGCAAACACAACTTGCATATTGTCATAGACTAGGCCGAAACGTTAATCTTTTAACCTTGCTTAAATAAAACAATGCATTTTTAATAGTGAGCAAGAGTTTTCTATGATGATTAAAGTTTTTTTGTCGCGCCCTCCACTTTTTTGTCAAATAATACATCTAAAAAAAATGTAATAAGTTAATTATTAAAAGCATTAAAATTGGGATTGGGATTTTTCCCACCTATTTATACAACCTACTCCACAAAGTTTAGAGAAATGTTCTGAAATTAATTAAGAATTAAACAGAAGAAAATCAGAATTGAAGGCAACTATAATGCAAAGAATTTAATGGTATATGGTTCAATCCTGTTTCTGGTCTAATGAATAATTAATATTGTTCCTCCTCTTCCTTGTGGCAAGCGCAGCAGCACACTGCCCTCCAAAGCCTGCAAAAAAACGCTGGACTGCCCCTTTCCTCGCCCTGCATGGAACATCCAGGGTCACGTCCTTGGTGACGTGTGGGGTGACGTCCAGGGTGACCACAGCAACATCCTCTGGAAAGGGACAAAAGCGGGACAGAATGTAAATAAATGCAAACCGTAGGTTCTAAACACTGGCCAGTTGAATGGGATCTTTTATTTCAGCTCATGAAACATGGGACCAACACATTACATGTTATCATGATGAACGGCACCTGTCAGAGTGCTTTCTATAAGTCTTACTCACCTGCTTGGATGTCAGATGGCAGAGTGGCGTAGACGGCCACCATGAGAGGCTTTTCTTCAGGTGTGACGTCCACAATCTCCAAGAGTGAAGAAGCAGGGTATGCATCTGTGTTAGGGGTGAGGTCCACAAGCTCCAGGTGGGAAGAAGCAGGATGTGCCTCTGTGTTTGGGGTGATGTCCACAAACTCCAGGTGGGAAGAAGCAGAATCTGCCTCTGTGTTTGGGGTGATGTCCACAAGCTCCAGGTGGGAAGAAGCCGGGTCTGCCTCTGTGTTAGGGGTGATGTCCACAACCTCCAGGTGGGAAGATGCTGGGTCTGCCTCTGTGTTAGTGATGATGTCCACAACCTCCAGGTGGGAAGAAGCTGGCTCTGCCTCTGTGTTAGGGTTGATGTCCACAACCTTCAGGTGGGAAGAAGCCGGGTCTGCCTCTTTGTTAGGGGTGATGTCCACAACCTCCAGGTGGGAAGAAGCCAGGTGTGCCTCTGTGTTAGGGGTGGTTTCCACAACCTCCTGATAGGAAGAAGCCGGGTCTAACTCTGTGTTAGGGGTGATGACCACAAACTTCAGGTGGGAAGAAGCCGGGTCTGCCTCTGTGTTAGGGGTGATGTCCACAACCTCCAGGTGGGAAGAAGCCGGGTCTGCCTCTGTGTTAGGGGTGATGTCCACAACCTCCAGGTGGGAAGAAGCCAGGTCTGCCTCTGTGTTAGGGGTGATGTCCACAACCTCCAGGTGGGAAGAAGCCGGGTCTGCCTCTGTGTTAGGGGTGATGTCCACAACCTCCAGGTGGGAAGATGCCGGGTCTGCCTCTGTGTTAGGGGTGATGTCCACAACCTCCAGGTGGGAAGAAGCCGGGTCTGCCTCTTTGTTAGGGGTGATGTCCACAACCTCCAGGTGGGAAGAAGCCGGGTCTGCCTCTGTGTTAGTGGTGATGTCCACAACCTCCAGGTGGGAAGAAGCTGGCTCTGCCTCTGTGTTAGGGTTGATGTCCACAACCTCCAGGTGGGAAGAAGCCGGGTCTACCTCTTTGTTAGGGGTGATGTCCACAAACTCCAGGTGGGAAGAAGCCGGTCTCAGCCTCTGTGTTAGGGGTGATGTCCACAAGCTCCTTGTGGGAAGAAGCCAGGGTGTGCCTCTTTGTTAGGGGTGATGTCCACAACCTCCAGGTGGGAAGAAGCAAGGTCTGCCTCTGTGTTAGGGGTGATGTCCACAACCTCCAGGTGGGAAGATGCCGGGTCTCAGCCTCTGTGTTAGGGGTGACGTCCAACAACCTACAGGTGGGAAGAAGCCAGGTCTGCCTCTTTGTTTGGGTGATGACCGCAAGCTCTAGGTGGGAAGAAGCCGGGTCTGTCTCTGTGTTAGGGGTGGTTTCCACAACCTCCTGATAGGAAGAAGCCGGGTGTGCCTCTGTGTTAGGGGTGATGTCCACAACCTCCAGGTGGTAAGATACCGGGTCTGCCTCTGTGCTACGGGTTTTGTCAGCAACCTCCAGGTGGAAAGAAGCCAGGTGTGCCTCTGTGTTAGGGGTGATGTCCAAAACCACTATGTGGGAAGAAGCCGGGTCTTCCTCTCTGCTACGGGTGATGTCAACAACATCTAGGTGGGGAGAAGCTGGGTCAAACTCTGTGTTAGGGGTGAATCCCTCAACCTCCAGGTGGGCAGAAGCCGGGTCTTTCTCTGTGTTAGGGGTGATGTCCACAACCTCCGGGTGGGAAGAAGCTGGGTCTGCCTCTGTGTTATGGGGGATTTCCACAACCTCCAGGTGGGAAGAAGCCTGGTCTGCATCTGTGTTAGGGGTGACAATTAAAATCCTGATTGGCTCTACTACTACAAGGCACCAGGATGTCATGACAAAAGGCATCTGTCAGAGTGCTTTCTATGAGTGCTACTCACCTGCTTGGATATCAGCTGGTAGTGTGGCGGAGAAGGCCACCACTAGGACAGGGGGAACTCGCAGGGTGTCTGCAGTAGGCTGGAAGTAGCTTTTCACCTCGTCCGCCACAAAGGCACAGACAGAGCTCATTAAAAAGGGGTCTTGAGGTCATCCAGGGAGAAGGACTGGCTGATTCTCCCGAGGATCGACCTCACAGAGTCAAAAGCAGCAGCCCGGGAGAAAGGGGTGTGAGGAGAAGAGGCCTTCAACGTGTTGGAGAGCTTCTCCCCTACGGCCACCACCATACTCACAGCCATACCGCTTAGGAGGATGGGGTGATCTGAATGGCCTTCCTCTGGCTGAAGCCACAGGGCCAGGAGGATCCTGGGCACCAGCTCCACCACCACCTGGGATGGGCTGAGCAGGTTGCTACAGGGCTTATTGGACAGCTTGTCCAGAATGCTCCTCACAGCTCTCTCCACGATGATGTGGACCTTGGGGTCGCTGAAATCAACAAAAAGCAGCAGAGAAAGCTAAACGATGTGCAATGTTCACACAGAGAACACTGCCCTAGTTATTTTCTGCATAGCTCCAGATGTGTAGATGAATGGAGCAAGCTGTATGCAGGGCAGTACATGGAACTCACATGTCAGCTCCAGCTGGAGAGGTGGTGTGCATAGAGCGGCGGAGCTTGCAGACAGCCTTGTGCTCCATGTCAATCATTTTTAGGCAGGTGTTTACTTCCCAGGTCTGCCGTAGGAAACAGGAAGTCCCATTAGTGTAATTTCACAACAGATATATTCTGCTGTACTGACTAGTTGTTGAAAGGCTAGAAAGGAGCTCACTGACTGATAGTCTAAGTCTCTAACTCTCATTCTCTTACCAGCCGAGCGAGTTCGTTCCCCTCCTCCAGGGTTTCCTTCCACAACCTTCAAATAAAACACAAAGCATTTCAACTTTCCTGGCTTCCTATTTATCTGTTGTTTATTTTACCCACACCTCCTGGAGTGCTGCTGGTGACAGAGAATGGCAGTGAAGGTGAGAGCTGACGTGGTACTCACCTCTCCCTAAGGGATTTTTTGCCCTGAGACACCAGCCAGTCGCTCATGTGCTCCATGGTGACATGGGGCGAGACCTGGCCTCGACTCTGGAGCAGCAGATAGTGGACCATGAACTTCTTCTGCAAGATGAGGTAAGGTGTGAAACCGTGCCACTAAAGACCATATAATGTGCTTTCAGAAGGGCCTCTCGCAACATTTCACAACTGCTCATGTCTCACAATTTGCAAGTGATATTAAAAACTCTTATGACCATCTTCTCTAAACTGTCTTGAAATAAAACTCTTGTTTTGGGATTAAATCTATCTCTTTTTTTCTGTGGTTACTGTTTTTGTGGGATGAATCTTACCTGTTTATTGTAATATGCTTCCTCCCAGCAGGCCTGCAGAGTCTGAAAATAAAGGCTGCTTCTACAGAATTCCTTTGAAGATAATTAAAACAATTATGCTTTATTAGGTACATTATGCACAGGCATTTACAGTATGCCAAAAGGAATATCTCCTAAGATTACCTTAGTGGGACCATAAGTGAACTCAGGAATGCTCCCAACCCTATCCATGGTCAGAGGGGGACGAAATGCAGCGCTATAAATATACGTGATGCTCTAGAGATAACAGGAATGACTTAAAGTCGCGAAGGATCAATGCCTGTGGAGTCGTCCAATATGCTGCGCTGAGAATTGAGTTGTAGGCGATATTTGGATATGTTTGGCGCAATTTACATGTTTACATTCTATTGCCATGGAGAAATTGAGTTTCTAGAACCTGTTTTCTTCTATGTCTTTATTTCGTGAAATATTAAGATCTTTATTTTGTCATAATGTGTATATGAGGACGTTGGAGCCCGTTCCGATTCATGACGCGGTTATCCAGCTGCATGTTGCATAGACCTACTAATCCAACCTTGGCTTACAAGTTAAATTAAATTAGTATATATGCCTATACAAATCTATTGACCACATCCATTTAAATCAATGATTGTCAATTGAAAATGTGGTAGTTGTGTTATCCTGTTGTGCGTGTCAGGGCTCCTCTTAAGCACGTTATTCCAATATTTCCTAGAATTGACGCAGGTTACACTTTTGCAAAACTACTAGGTTAAAAATAAGAGCATGAATGACAATAAAGGTATGACTTGAATTATATGTGTAGTAGTGTGATGTTGTTCCCCTAGATTATGCACCAAATTGCACACAAGGACAGTTCAAGTAGGCCAGGTCAAGAGGGGATGTTAATAAGTTAATAATAATAATAATTCAATGTGGTTTCTTTATTTAATTACAGCTGCATAGCTAATGTTATTTTTTGGTGTACAAACATTTTTCTGTATCTATATTGCAAATACACCTAATTGTAAAAGTTGTGTATATTTTGGTTTGGTCCATCGCGGGTTATCTGTATTTATGTACCCTCTTATTGTTCTCTTTTGCCTGACCTTCAACTAGCAAGGTATGTTGTCCTTGGCGCCGTAATTTGTCAATATAAAACTGTGGTAAAGTTACACAAAGTGCTGTTACGCAACTACAGGTTTTGTTACAATGTGGACAATATAAAGATTTATGTTAACAACTTTCACCAAGCTCGCTAATTAGGGTAGCTATTGTAACTCGGGAGTATTTGGGGCAGTGTTTGAGTGAGTTTCTATGTGCTCACGCAGGTGCCCGAGAGCTGTGGCTGCACCAAGGGCTAACCTATTGTGTGTTGTCTCTTCGTGTACAGGTATGTCATTTATTTTGTCAGAATTATGTTGTATATCATTTAACTTGTATTGTATAGTGTGTTGTTAGGCACTGAATGTGTGCATGCAGCACCTGTTCTCTTTTGCCTGACCTTCAACTAGCAAGGTGCCCGAGAGCTGTGGCTGCACCAAGAGCTAACATATTGTGTGTTGTCTCTTCGTGTGCAGGTCGAATAAAAATTATCCAACCATCAGAATTCCAGTTGTGGCAGTGTCCTAATTACGTGACCTGCCGACTGGTCAGCTCAAGCCGACCGCCGGAGCTGTGCATGTGGATGAGGTACACGACCTGCGCATGTGAATTTGTTGATGGCTTACTGTAAGTGAATATATACTGTAAACAGTGAAAGTGAATGTAGCATATTCATTAGATACAGGTATTCGTGCTTATTTGTATGTTTTGGATGAATTTGTTAATTGCATTTATTTGTTGGGTATTTGAATGCACTAAATTACATTGTATTTTAGTGCTCTGTTGAGCCATGGAAGATTCTCAAATCCATAAAGACGTGTTATGCTGGGGATTTTAGTGTGGGTAGAGGGAGGGGTGTCCTTCCATTTACACCAATTGTACAGTCAGCTCCTGGGAGTAGAGCGTTTGCTAGTCCTGAGTTTGCAAGCACTGGGAGGGGTAGGCTGTTTGTTCCACCTGACCAGGGTATCCCACCTCTGTCTTTTGATGTACCATCATCCACAGTACTCGGTGATAATGGGACGCCTCCGAGTCAGCTTAGTGACCTTATTAAGCAGATTGGTTCAGAGATAGGAGAATCTATCAGAGCGAGTTTACTGCAGCCTGGGGTTTCAAGTCTTTCTCCTGCCCGTCCCCCTCACCAACCCCAGCAGTTTCCCCTGCCTGAGCAGTGTGGGTCAACCTTTATTGATGCGTCCAAGCTGAATCTGGTTGTGAAGTCAGATGTTAGTGCTCCACCTCTTTTTAGGGGTGATGGCTCAGATAAGTACTCTGTCCTGGAGTGGGAGGAGTTAATGGAAGTCTACCTAGAGAAGAGGGGTTACACTGGGTCTGGGAATGTTGGGGAGGTGATGTCTAGGCTCATGGGGAGGGCACGGGATGTGACCAAAGTCTGGAAGCGTAACAACCTTGTTGTCACAGATGTTAAGGCGGTGTTCAGTGTTTTCAAGCAACACTTTGGGGATACTGTCTGCTCAGGTATGCCATTAGCTGATTTCTATTCAATCAAACCATATGCTAATGAGGGTCCAATAGATTTCTGGATTAGGCTTAACAAAGCTGCAGAGGCAGCCGAACAGTACCTTGTGAGTGAGGGCAGGACCTTACCCAATCAGTGCTCAGAGTTGGCAGTCATGTTTGTACGCAACTGTCCTGATAAAGAGTTGGCCCAAGTGTTCAAGAGCAAACCCATTCGTGACTGGACAGCCAGTGAGGTACAGGATCGGTTGGATGAACTGTTAAGGGAACGTAAAGCATGTAGAACACAACTTTCACAGCAGGTTGCTGCTGTTTTTGACTGCCCTCAGGAGGGAGTGGGTCCTGTGAAAAGACCTAATGTGTCATCTTTTTCTCAATGTGGCCGTGAACCAGGCCAGGCACCATCTGTATCTGAGGGTGGGACATTAAAGAAAGTTTTGACTTTGTTAGAGAAGGCTCTGGTCAGCAATACTCAGCAATACTCAGTCTGTGAGTGGCGCAGTGGTCTAAGGCACTACATCGCAGTGCTAGCTGTGCCACTAGAGATCCTGGTTTGAATCCAGGCTCTGTCGTAGCCGGCCGCGACCGGGAGACCCATGGGGCGGCGCGCAATTGGCCCAGCGTCGTCCAGGGTAGGGGAGGGAATGGCCGGCTCAGTTCGTAGAGCATGGTGTTTGCAACGCCAGGGTTGTGGGTTCGATTCCCACGGGGGGTATGAAAGTATGTAGCCTAGTTGCAGTATGTAGCCTAGTTGCAGTATGTAGCCTAGTTGCAGTACATAGGCTAGTTGCAGGATGTAGCCTAGTTGCAGGATGTAGCCTAGTTACAGTACATAGCCTAGTTGCTGTATGTAGCCTAGTTGCAGGATGTAGCCTAGTTGCAGTACGTAGCCTAGTTGCAGGATGTAGCCTAGTTGCTGTACGTAGCCTAGTTGCTGTACGTAGCCTAGTTGCAGTACGTAGCCTAGTTGCAGTACGTAGCCTAGTTGCAGTACGTAGCCTAGTTGCAGTACGTAGCCTAGTTGCAGGAGGTAGCCTAGTTGCAGGATGTAGCCTAGTTGCAGTATGTAGCCTAGTTGCAGGATGTAGCCTAGTTGCAGGATGTAGCCTAGTTGCAGTATGTAGCCTAGTTGCAGGAGGTAGCCTAGTTGCAGGAGGTAGCCTAGTTACAGTATGTAGTCTAGTTGCAGTACGTAGTCTAGTTGCTGTACGTAGCCTAGTTGCTGTACGTAGCCTAGTTGCTGTACGTAGCCTAGTTGCAGTATATAGCCTAGTTGCAGTATATAGCCTAGTTGCAGGATGTAGCCTAGTTGCAGTACGTAGCCTAGTTGCAGTATGTAGCCTAGTTGCAGTACGTAGCCTAGTTGCAGGATGTAGCCTAGTTGCAGTACGTAGCCTAGTTGCAGTATGTAGCCTAGTTGCAGTACGTAGCCTAGTTGCTGTATATAGCCTAGTTGCAGTATGTAGCCTAGTTACAGTATGTGGCCTAGTTGCTGTATATAGCCTAGTTGCAGTATGTAGCCTAGTTACAGTATGTAGCCTAGTTGCAGTATGTAGCCTAGTTGCTGTATATAGCCTAGTTGCAGTATGTAGCCTAGTTGCAGGATGTAGCCTAGTTGCAGTACGTAGCCTAGTTACAGTATATAGCCTAGTTGCAGGATGTAGCCTAGTTGCTGTATATAGCCTAGTTGCAGTATGTAGCCTAGTTACAGTACGTAGCCCAGTTGCTGTATATAGCCTAGTTGCAGTATGTAGCCTAGTTGCTCTATATAGCCTAGTTGCAGTATGTAGCCTAGTTACAGTACGTAGCCTAGTTGCAGTACGTAGCCTAGTTGCAGTACGTAGCCTAGTTGCTGTATATAGCCTAGTTGCAGTATGTAGCCTAGTTGCAGTACGTAGCCTAGTTGCAGGATGTAGCCTAGTTGCAGTACGTAGTCTAGTTGCTGTATGTAGCCTAGTTGCAGTATGTAGCCTAGTTACAGGATGTAGCCTAGTTGCTGTATGTAGCCTAGTTGCAGTACGTAGCCTAGTTGCAGTATGTAGCCTAGTTGCAGGATGTAGCCTAGTTGCTGTATGTAGCCTAGTTGCAGTACGTAGCCTAGTTGCAGTATGTAGCCTAGTTGCAGTATGTAGCCTAGTTACAGGATGTAGCCTAGTTGCTGTATGTAGCCTAGTTACAGGATGTAGCCTAGTTGCAGTATGTAGCCTAGTTACAGTATGTAGCCTAGTTGCAGTATGTAGCCTAGTTGCAGTATGTAGCCTAGTTGCAGTACGTAGCCTAGTTGCAGTACGTAGCCTAGTTGCAGTACGTAGCCTAGTTGCAGTACGTAGCCTAGTTGCAGTATGTAGCCTAGTTGCAGTATGTAGCCTAGTTGCAGTATGTAGCCTAGTTGCAGTACGTAGCCTAGTTGCAGTACGTAGCCTAGTTGCAGCACGTAGCCTTGTTGCAGTACGTAGCCTAGTTGCAGGATGTAGCTTAGTTGCAGTATGTAGCCTAGTTGCAGTATGTAGCCTAGTTGCAGGATGTAGCCTAGTTGCAGGATGTAGCCTAGTTGCAGTACGTAGCCTAGTTGCAGTACGTAGCCTAGTTGCAGGACGTAGCCTAGTTGCAGTATGTAGCCTAGTTGCAGTACGTAGCCTAGTTGCAGTACGTAGCCCTAGTTGCAGTACGTAGCCCAGTTGCAGCACGTAGCCTAGTTGCAGTACGTAGCCAGTTGCAGTACGTAGCCTAGTTGCAGTATGTAGCCTAGTTGCAGTATGTAGCCTAGTTGCTGTACGTAGCCTAGTTGCAGTATAGGCTAGTTAGTCTCCTGAGTGGCCCAGTGGTCTAAGGCACTACATCCCAGTGCTAGCTGTGGCACTAGAGATCCTGGTTCGAATCCAGGCTCTGTCGCAGCCGGCCGCGACCGGGAGACCCATGGGGCGGCGCGCAATTGGCCCAGCGTCGTCCAGGGTAGGGGAGGGAATGGCCGGCAGGGATGTAGCTCAGTTGATAGAGCATGGCGTTTGCAACGCCATGGTTGTGGGTTCGATTCCCACGGGGGGCCAGTATAAAAAAGATATGTATTCACAAACTGTAAGTCGCTCTGGATAAGAGCGTCTGCTAAATATGTAAATGTAGTGCAGAAATTGCTATTTTTGGAGTACCAAACAACAATCCTTCTCTGACCAATAGACAGCTAGATGCCATTGCCTTTGCCTCCCTGTTAGCCCGCAGAAGGATTTTATTGGATTGGAAATCTATCAATCCTCCCTTAGCCTCTCTTTGGCTCAAAGATCTGAAGCTGTTCCTAAAATGAGAAAAAATGAAGTTACCATTCGAGGGTCAACCAACTCATTTTATTCCTCCTGGGACCCGATGATATCCTATTTTGAACAGCTCCAAACACTTCCTCCAGATTAGTACTCTTGGCCCCACCTTGAGATTACTGCTATATAGGCCTATAAAATCACTTAATCACCTGAAATTGTTAGGCTATTACATTTTTGCTTGAAGTAACGTTGTTGTATACTTTTGTTTTGTTTTCTGACATGTAACTCAATTACTTTCCCTTTCTTTTTAAATGTGTTTGGAGGCATTCTGGGGGAGGGGGAGGTCAAAGGGGGACTAAAAGGGGAGAAATGTACCATGTCTTTACATGTTATCTTTCATTCATTGTGAATACAAAATATATAATTTTAAAGGGAAGGCTTTGAAGCCAGATTTAGCGGATTTTGCTGTTTAGTTTTCCTCAACCTGTGTTTTGTTTCTCTCTCCTCTCCCTGTTAGATGGTGAGGCTGCTTCTCTCCAGAGGAGCCAACATTAATGCCTTTGACAAGAAGGATCGCCGAGCAATCCACTGGGCTGCTTACATGGGTGATGAGTTTACCACATCATTTACATTCTGACTAATGTCCTTTATACCAATGAATGAATGAATGAATGGACTGTGTGTTAGTCTCACAGCTCAGCTGTATGAGCCACGTCTAGTGTGTTATTATGTCAGAATCATGTACTAAGTAGGTTGATTAGATGTTTTCAGTTGTACTAACATGATGTAGGTGTTGCTTATGGTGCTGTGTACCACTGTAAACTAATCTATCTCTCCCTCTCTCTGCCTATCTCTCTGTGTTTGTGTCTCTGTTTCTCTCTTAACCCCCTTACTATCTCTCTCTCTCTCTCTCTCTCTCTCTCTCTCTCTCTCTCTCTCTCTCTCTCTCTCTCTCTCTCTCTCTCTCTCTCTCTCTCTCTCTCTCTCTCTCTCTCTCTCTCTCTCTCTCTCTCTCATTGAGGTGGTGAAACTGCTGGCCTCTCATGGATCAGAGGTGTCCTGTAAAGACAAGAAGGCCTACACCCCTCTCCACTCTGCAGCCTCCAGTGGAATGATCAGTGTGTTCAAGTACCTCCTGGACCTTGGTGTGGATGTGAGTCAACACGCATTCAAATGTGTAGGGGGTTTTCATAATAGTAATGAAGAGAGAGAGGTTAGAGCCAGTGATTTGGACCAGGGGGTTTTCATAACCAAGTAAAGAAGACAGAGAGGTTGGACCAGGGGGTTTTCATAACCAAGTAATGAAGAGAGAGAGGTTGGACCAGGGGGTTTTCATAACGAAGTAATGAAGAGAGAGAGGTTGGACCAGGGGGTTTTCAGAACCAAGTAATGAAGAGAGAGAGGTTGGACCAGGGGGTTTTCAGAACCAAGTAATGAAGAGAGAGAGGTTGGACCAGGGGGGTTTTCATAACCAAGTAATGAAGAGAGAGAGGTTGGACCAGGGGGTTTTCATAACCAAGTAATGAAGAGAGAGAGGTTGGACCAGGGGGTTTTTCATAACAGTAATGAAGAGAGAGAGGTTGGACCAGGGGGTTTTCATAACCAAGTAATGAAGAGAGAGAGGTTGGACCAGGGGGTTTTCATAACCAAGTAATGAAGAGAGAGAGTTTGGACCAGGGGGTTTTCAAAACCAAGTAATGAAGAGAGAGAGGTTGGACCAGGGGGTTTTCAGAACCAAGTAATGAAGAGAGAGAGGTTGGACCAGGGGGTTTTCAGAACCAAGTAATGAAGAGAGAGAGGTTGGACCAGGGGGTTTTCAGAACCAAGTAATGAAGAGAGAGAGGTTGGACCAGGGGGTTTTTCACAACCAAGTAATGAAGAGAGAGAGGTTGGACCAGGGGGTTTTCAGAACCAAGTAATGAAGAGAGAGAGGTTGGACCAGGGGGTTTTTCATAATAGTAATGAAGAGAGAGAGGTTGGACCAGGGGTTTTCATAACCAAGTAATGAAGAGAGAGAGGTTGGACCAGGGGGTTTTCAGAACCAAGTAATGAAGAGAGAGAGGTTGGACCAGGGGGTTTTCAGAACCAAGTAATGAAGAGAGAGAGGTTGGACCAGGGGGTTTTCAGAACCAAGTAATGAAGAGAGAGAGGTTGGACCAGGGGGTTTTTCATAACCAAGTAATGAAGAGAGAGAGGTTGGACCAGGGGGTTTTCAGAACCAAGTAATGAAGAGAGAGAGGTTGGACCAGGGGGTTTTCATAATAGTAATGAAGAGAGAGAGGTTGGACCAGGGGGTTTTCAGAACCAAGTAATGAAGAGAGAGAGGTTGGACCAGGGGGTTTTTCAGAACCAAGTAATGAAGAGAGAGAGGTTGGACCAGGGGTTTTTCATAACCAAGTAATGAAGAGAGAGAGGTTGGACCAGGGGGTTTTTCAGAACCAAGTAATGAAGAGAGAGAGGTTGGACCAGGGGGTTTTCAGAACCAAGCAATGAAGAGAGAGAGGTTGGACCAGGGGGTTTTTCATAACCAAGTAATGAAGAGAGAGAGGTTGGACCAGGGGGTTTTCAGAACCAAGTAATGAAGAGAGAGAGGTTGGACCAGGGGGTTTTTCAGAACCAAGCAATGAAGAGAGAGAGAGTTGGACCAGTGGGTTTTCAGAACCAAGTAATGAAGAGAGAGAGGTTGGACCAGGGGGTTTTCAGAACCAAGTAATGAAGAGAGAGAGGTTGGACCAGGGGGTTTTCATAACCAAGTAATGAAGAGAGAGAGGTTGGACCAGGGGGTTTTCAGAACCAAGTAATGAAGAGAGAGAGGTTGGACCAGGGGGTTTTCATAATAGTAATGAAGAGAGAGAGGTTGGACCAGGGGGTTTTCATAACCAAGTAATGAAGAGACAGAGGTTGGACCAGGGGGTTTTCAGAACCAAGTAATGAAGAGAGAGAGGTTGGACCAGGGGGTTTTCAGAACCAAGTAATGAAGAGAGAGAGGTTGGACCAGGGGGTTTTTCAGAACCAAGTAATGAAGAGAGAGAGGTTGGACCAGGGGGTTTTCATAACCAAGTAATGAAGAGAGAGATTTGGACCAGGGGGTTTTCAAAACCAAGTAATGAAGAGAGAGAGGTTGGACCAGGGGGTTTTCAGAACCAAGTAATGAAGAGAGAGAGGTTGGACCAGGGGGTTTTTCAGAACCAAGTAATGAAGAGAGAGAGGTTGGACCAGGGGGTTTTCAGAACCAAGTAATGAAGAGAGAGAGGTTGGACCAGGGGGTTTTCATAACCAAGTAATGAAGAGAGAGAGGTTGGACCAGGGGGTTTTCAGAACCAAGTAATGAAGAGAGAGAGGTTGGACCAGGGGTTTTCATAAAGTAATGAAGAGAGAGAGGTTGGACCAGGGGTTTTCATAACCAAGTAATGAAGAGAGAGAGGTTGGACCAGGGGGTTTTCAGAACCAAGTAATGAAGAGAGAGAGGTTGGACCAGGGGGTTTTCAGAACCAAGTAATGAAGAGAGAGAGGTTGGACCAGGGGGTTTTCAGAACCAAGTAATGAAGAGAGAGAGGTTGGACCAGGGGGGTTTTCATAACCAAGTAATGAAGAGAGAGAGGTTGGACCAGGGGGTTTTCAGAACCAAGTAATGAAGAGAGAGAGGTTGGACCAGGGGGTTTTCATAATAGTAATGAAGAGAGAGAGGTTGGACCAGGGGGTTTTCAGAACCAAGTAATGAAGAGAGAGAGGTTGGACCAGGGGGTTTTCAGAACCAAGTAATGAAGAGAGAGAGGTTGGACCAGGGGGTTTTTCATAACCAAGTAATGAAGAGAGAGAGGTTGGACCAGGGGGTTTTCAGAACCAAGTAATGAAGAGAGAGAGGTTGGACCAGGGGGTTTTCAGAACCAAGCAATGAAGAGAGAGAGGTTGGACCAGGGGGTTTTCATAACCAAGTAATGAAGAGAGAGAGGTTGGACCAGGGGGTTTTCAGAACCAAGTAATGAAGAGAGAGAGGTTGGACCAGGGGGTTTTCAGAACCAAGCAATGAAGAGAGAGAGGTTGGACCAGTGGGTTTTCAGAACCAAGTAATGAAGAGAGAGAGGTTGGACCAGGGGGTTTTCAGAACCAAGTAATGAAGAGAGAGAGGTTGGACCAGGGGGTTTTCATAACCAAGTAATGAAGAGAGAGAGGTTGGACCAGGGGGTTTTCAGAACCAAGTAATGAAGAGAGAGGTTGGACCAGGGGGTTTTCATAATAGTAATGAAGAGAGAGAGGTTGGACCAGGGGGTTTTTCATAACCAAGTAATGAAGAGAGAGAGGTTGGACCAGGGGGTTTTTCAGAACCAAGTAATGAAGAGAGAGAGGTTGGACCAGGGGGTTTTCAGAACCAAGTAATGAAGAGAGAGAGGTTGGACCAGGGGTTTTCAGAACCAAGTAATGAAGAGAGAGAGGTTGGACCAGGGGGTTTTCATAACCAAGTAATGAAGAGAGAGAGGTTGGACCAGGGGGTTTTCAGAACCAAGTAATGAAGAGAGAGAGGTTGGACCAGGGGGTTTTCATAATAGTAATGAAGAGAGAGAGGTTGGACCAGGGGGTTTTTCAGAACCAAGTAATGAAGAGAGAGAGGTTGGACCAGGGGGTTTTCAGAACCAAGTAATGAAGAGAGAGAGGTTGGACCAGGGGTTTTCATAACCAAGTAATGAAGAGAGAGAGGTTGGACCAGGGGGTTTTTCAGAACCAAGTAATGAAGAGAGAGAGGTTGGACCAAGGGGTTTTCAGAACCAAGCAATGAAGAGAGAGAGGTTGGACCAGGGGGTTTTCATAACCAAGTAATGAAGAGAGAGAGGTTGGACCAGGGGGTTTTCAGAACCAAGTAATGAAGAGAGAGAGGTTGGACCAGGGGGTTTTCAGAACCAAGCAATGAAGAGAGAGAGGTTGGACCAGTGGGTTTTCAGAACCAAGTAATGAAGAGAGAGAGGTTGGACCAGGGGTTTTTAATAACCAAGTAATGAAGAGAGAGAGGTTGGACCAGGGGGTTTTCCTAACCAAGTAATGAAGAGAGAGAGGTTGGACCAGGGGGTTTTCATAACCAAGTAATGAAGAGAGAGAGGTTGGACCAGGGGGTTTTCAGAACCAAGTGACCTGATCAGGAATGTATTGTTTTGTTCTCCCCAACCCTCTCTCTCTCTCTCTCCACTCTTTTCCCTCCCTTGCTCCCTCCAGATAAATTAGCCCAATGGGTACGGTAACACCCCCCTCCACGTGGCATGCTACAACGGGCAGGATGTGGTGGTGAATGAGCTGATCGAGTGCGGCGCCAACGTGAACCAGGTGTACGAGAAGGGTTTGGCCCCACTCCACTTCACGGCCGCCTCGCGCCATGGGGCGCTCTGCCTGGAGCTGCTGGTGGGCAACGGGGCCCTCGTCAACATCAAGGTGAGGAGACCGGATGACCAACACTGTGTCTGAACTAAATAACACCCTATTCCCTATGTAGTGCACTACTTTTGACCAGGGGCCCATAGAGCAAGGAGCCGTGATGACACTGCCTGTGTCCCAAATGGCACCCTGTTCCCTTTATAAGTACACTACTTTGGTTCAAAAAGTAGTGTACTTATAAATAGGGTGCCATTTGGGACGCACACACTGACGCAGCACATGGCTTAGTATTTGGCCCTGGTCTACATTCAAATACCAATGGAATAGGCCTAACAATGCAAACTAAATGCAATCAAGCGCTCCTCCAATACGTGTTTGATTTTGCCTGTGGTCAGCAGCACAGACTGCCGTGTGAACCATCTTTGTCTTTCTATCTGCAGAGTAAAGATGGAAAGACCCCCCTCCACATGACGGCCATCCACGGACGCTTCTCCAGATCTCAAGCCATCATCCAGAATGGTGAGTCGCTGTGAATGCTCTCAACTGAATATATATGAACCAGTAGGCTCTTCAGCATTGTCTTTTGTCTTCAAACCATGATTCACTGGCACAGAGCAATGTTACTTGCAATGTGGTTGAACATGAAGCTTCATGAGGCCTCTAGGGTCAAGTGGTTGACGTGTGTGTGTCTGTGTGTGTGTATGTGTGTGTGTGTGTGTGTTTGTGTCTGTGTGTGTCTGTGTGTGTGTGTCTGTGTGTGTGTGTGTGTGTGTCTGTGTGTGTGTGTGTGTGTTCTGTAGGTGCTGAGATCGACTGTGAAGAAAAGAATGGAAACACACCTCTGCACATCTCTGCTCGCTACGGCCATGAGTTACTCATCAATACACT
Source organism: Coregonus clupeaformis (assembly GCF_020615455.1). Taxonomy (NCBI): domain Eukaryota; kingdom Metazoa; phylum Chordata; class Actinopteri; order Salmoniformes; family Salmonidae; genus Coregonus; species Coregonus clupeaformis. The sequence continues at coordinate 72,345 of NW_025535114.1, read as the reverse complement.
CATCACGAACGCAGCTGACACAGCCAAGTGAGAACACACACAGTTTCCAGCAAAAATGCAACATGCATCTGCAATTCTGTCATTGACCGAATTCCCGCTTGGAGACTATGCTCAACACATTGTGGTGTGTGGGGGGTTGATAGACAGGGCATTGCAGCATGCTGATGTGTTGATCTGCTGTGGGGTTTAATGAGGACTGTGATGTGGTGCTGTTTCCAATCTTAGCTGAATCAACTGTAAGTCGCTCTGGATAAGAGTGTCTGCTTAAAGTCTAAAATGTAAAAATGTGTTGCAGGCGAGGCGTCCATGGGATGTTCCCCCTCCACCTGTCTGCTCTCAGTGGGTTCTCTGACTGCTGTCGGAAGCTCCTCTCATCAGGCTTTGATATAGACACCCCTGACGACTTTGGAAGGACCTGTTTACATGCTGCAGCAGCTGTTGGGTGAGTGGACTGGTCCAGGCTTTACACCAAGGAATATTTAGTTCATGAACTGGAAAGCCACCAGAAAGAACAAACACATATTCACACTCTTACATTTCACATTGTTTAGCAGTATTAAAAAATCGTATAGATCATTAGTGCGGTATCATTTCTGTATAATGTGGTTCCATGCCATGGTGGTATTGACTTGCGCTCTGGTCTAAATTGTCTTTATATCTTCTTGAAAGAGAAGAGAAACCTGCAAACTGCTCTTGCTAGTATCACTTTTTATTATTGCTTTTATTAGCATTATAAAAACAGTGATACTAGCAAGAGCAGTGTACGGGTTTCTCTTTTCTTTAAGGTTCTCATTGTTACCATCCACCTGATAGCTCAGATGTGAAAGGGCCTTTCTGAACTTGATATCTTGTTACCATCCACCTGATAGCTCAGATGTGAAAGGGCCTTTCTGAACTTGATATCTTGTTACCATCCACCTGATAGCTCAGATGTACGAGGGCCTTTCTGAACTTGATATCTTGTTACCATTCACCTGATAGCTCAGATGTACGAGGGCCTTTCTGAACTTGATATCTTGTTACCATCCACCTGATAGCTCAGATGTACGAGGGCCTTTCTGAACTTGATATCTTGTTATCATTCACCTGATAGCTCAGATGTACGAGGGCCTTTCTGAACTTGATATCTTGTTACCATCCACCTGATAGCTCAGATGTACGAGAGCCTTTCTGAACTTGATATCTTGTTACCATTCACCTGATAGCTCAGATGTACGAGGGCCTTTCTGAACTTGATATCTTGTTACCATCCACCTGATAGCTCAGATGTACGAGGGCCTTTCTGAACTTGATATCTTGTTACCATCCACCTGATAGCTCAGATGTACGAGGGCCTTTCTGAACTTGATATCTTGTTACCATCCACCTGATAGCTCAGATGTACGAGGGCCTTTCTGAACTTGATATCTTGTTACCATCCACCTGATAGCTCAGATGTGAAAGGGCCTTTCTGAACTTGATATCTTGTTACCATCCACCTGATAGCTCAGATGTACGAGAGCCTTTCTGAACTTGATATCTTGTTACCATCCACCTGATAGCTCAGATGTACGAGGGCCTTTCTGAACTTGATATCTTGTTACCAGGAACCTGGACTCTCTGAATCTGCTGCTCAACACAGGGGCAGACATCAACAGAAAGGACAGCTTCGGAAGGTCTGTCTGTGGCATCAAATAACTTTCATATGTGATCTTTATGATAATGGGGAATATAGTATAGGGGCATATAGGAATTATTATGGGAAATGTTGGGCGGCAGGTAGCCTAGCGGTTAAGAGCGTTGGGTCAGTAACCGAAAGGTTGCTGGTTCAAATCCCCTAGCTGACTAGGTGAAAAATGTGTCTATGTGCACTGCAGCAAGGCACTTAACCCTAATTGCTCCTGTAAGTCGCACTGGATAAGAGCGTCTGCTAAATGACGTAAATGTAAAATGTAAATGTCCTCAATAAGCTGTTTCTTTTTATTTGAATGGTGCGTTCTTCTAGGAGTCCTCTGCATTATGCGGCAGCCAATTGTAACTACCAGTGTCTGTTTGCCTTGGTGGGGTCTGGGGCCAGTGTGAACGATCTGTATAAAAGGGGTTGCACCCCGCTCCACTACGCTGCTGCCTCCGACACAGACGGAAAGTACGTCTCACACCTCTCTTACTGTTGTGTGTGTTGTGGTGCCATGACCTTTCACATTTCACTGTAGTCTGGAGAGTATGTTGTGGTGCCATGACTTTCACATTTCACTGTAGTCTGGAGAGTATGTTGTGGTGCCATGACCTTTCACATTTCACTGTAGTCTGGAGAGTATGTTGTGGTGCCATGACCTTTCACATTTCACTGTAGTCTGGAGAGTATGTTGTGGTGCCATGACCTTTCACATTTCACTGTAGTCTGGAGAGTATGTTGTGGTGCCATGACCTTTCACATTTCACTGTAGTCTGGAGAGTATGTTGTGGTGCCATGACCTTTCACATTTCACTGTAGTCTGGAGAGTATGTTGTGGTGCCATGACCTTTCACATTTCACTGTAGTCTGGAGAGTATGTTGTGGTGCCATGACCTTTCACATTTCACTGTAGTCTGGAGAGTATGTTGTGGTGCCATGACCTTTCACATTTCACTGTAGTCTGGAGAGTATGTTGTGGTGCCATGACCTTTCACATTTCACTGTAGTCTGGAGAGTATGTTGTGGTGCCATGACCTTTCACATTTCACTGTAGTCTAGAGTATGTTGTTGGCCGTGTTTGAATACATACTAGTGTTAAATCTGCAGTGTGAAAGCTTGGCCACGTCTCCTTTGGGAAAGTGTCTCTGCTTGCTTATCTGTCTGTCTTGATGTTGGTATAATGATTAGTGAACTCTTGACCTCTGACCTCTAGGTGTCTGGAATATTTGCTGCGAAACGACGCTAACCCAGGGATCAGGGACAATCAGGGCTACAACGCAGTCCATTACGCGTCTGCGTACGGACACCGCCTCTGTCTGGAGCTGGTGAGTCAGAACCACAGGGGACTAGACGCCCTGCATTCACAGACCATTTTGTCTGCGTCCCAAATGGATGTAGGGCCCATAGGGCTCTGGTCAAAAGTAATGCACTATATAGGGAATAGGGTGCCATTTGGGACAGACGTTGATATTCAGTAGGTTTTAAGGTGTGGTTGCATGTTTGTCGTGGCCGCATCGTCACTCTTGATGTTCTTTTTCCAGATTGCAAGTGAAACACCTTTAGATGTGGTAAGTACCAGTTGGTTACTTTTCCTCACACTAGCTTGTTTAAGATACGAATGCAACACCCCAGTATGTCTGCAGGGGCTGGTCACTGAGATTTACAACATGAAACATGCTACTAGACTAACCTTCAAAGTAAATATGTTACAAGTCTAAACTGGCCCGTCCTTGTCTTTCCCCAGCTAATGGAAACCTCAGGGACAGACATCCTGAACGACTCTGATGTCAGAGCTCCCATCAGCCCCCTACACTTAGCTGTGAGTAAAGCCTACCTGCTCCTGTAGGGGTCTCGCCACATGACAAATGGCACCCTATTCCCTATTTAGTGCCCTACTTTTGACCAGAACCTTATGGGCCCAGATCAAAAGTACTGCACTACATGGGAAATAGGGTGCTATCTGGGATACAGGCATGGTGTTGTTTTTCCACGAAAAGTTGATTGTCCAGACACTCACACACCATGTTCCTATCTGTTCCTGATTAGTGTAAAATACATGCATATTTTGACACGGTGATGATGAGGATGATTTCCTTATTTTGCCATTTGAGTTAATCAACCTCCAACAGAGGAGTAGTAGTGTGTTTGTTTCTAAATCTCACGCTTGGCAGGGACCTTCGATGTTGATGCTGGGCGGGAGAAAAAATGGGCACCCGATTTGAGAGACACTGGTCTACTTTAGAGGTCTAGGACTGTTTCTGTTCAGGCATACCACTGGTCTACTAAACAACATTGATTATATTAGGAGTATATTTCTGTTCAGGCGTACCACTGGTCTACTATAGGACATTGATTATATTAGGAGTGTATATCTGTTCTGGCATACCACTGGTCTACTATAGGACATTGATTATATTAGGAGTGTATATCTGTTCAGGCATACCACTGGTCTACTATAGGACATTGATTATATTAGGAGTGTATATCTGTTCTGGCATACCACTGGTCTACTATAGGACATTGATTATATTAAGAGTGTATATCTGTTCAGGCATACCACTGGTCTACTATAGGACATTGATTATATTAGGAGTGTATATCTGTTCAGGCGTACCACTGGTCTACTATAGGACATTGATTATATTAGGAGTGTATTTCTGTTCTGGCATACCACTGGTCTACTATAGGACATTGATTATATTAGGAGTGTATATCTGTTCAGGCACACCACTGGTCTACTATAGGACATTGATTATATTAGGAGTGTATATCTGTTCAGGCATACCACTGGTCTACTATAGGACATTGATTATATTAGGAGTGTATATCTGTTCAGGCATACCACTGGTCTACTATAGGACATTGATTATATTAGGAGTGTATATCTGTTCAGGCATACCACTGGACTTTGCTTCAGACTGTGTGTTTGTTTCCATTCAGGCGTACCACGGCCACCACCATGCTATGGAGGTCCTGGTTCAGTCTCTGCTGGATCTAGACGTGAGGAACAGCCAGGGGCGCACCCCTCTGGACCTGGCTGCCTTTAAAGGCCATGTGGAGTGTGTTGACGTCCTCATCAACCAGGGAGCCTCCATCCTGGTTAAAGACTTCACCCTGAAGAGGACCCCCATCCACGCTGCAGGTACGCATAGGATATCACGTAAGACCTAGAGATTCTGTAATTCAAAAGTTTTCCTTACCAAGATGGACATTTGTTTGGTCATGTTGCTAGGATGCCAATGTCCACTCTAGGGATATTGTATAGCATAGTGTGAAAATGCCCACTACACACTGATCTAAGGTCATATTTTGTCTTTAGCATCTGCTGAGCTAAGCTGAGTCCTAGATCAGCTGCACATTCTTATATCCAGAGCCAGGTACTCATCTAGCAGCCAGGTCACATCATCTCACATTCTTATATCCTCTCTGTTTATCCTCCTCTAGCACCAACGGTCAATCATCTCACATTCTTATATCCTCTCTGTTTATCCTCCTGTAGCTACCAAGGTCCAATCATCTCACATTCTTATATCCTCTCTGTTTAGCCTCCTCTAGCTACCAACGGTCAATCATCTCACATTCTTATATCCTCTCTGTTTATCCTCCTCTAGCTACCAACGGTCAATCATCTCACATTCTTATATCCTCTCTGTTTAGCCTCCTCTAGCTACCAACGGTCAATCATCTCACATTCTTATATCCTCTCTGTTTATCCTCCTCTAGCTACCAACCGTCAATCAGCTCACTATCCTCTCTGTTTATCCTCCTCTAGCTACCAACGGTCAATCATCTCACATTCTTATATCCTCTCTGTTTATCCTCCTCTAGCTACCAACGGTCAATCATCTCACATTCTTATATCCTCTCTGTTTATCCTCCTCTAGCTACCAACGGTCATTCGGAGTGTTTGCGTTTGCTGATTGGAAATGCTGACCTCCAGAGTGCAGTGGACGTTCAAGACGGGAATGGACAGTAAGTCAATTGGGTTTTGGATACAATTCCTGAAATAAAGAGATTTTGACACTAGGTCTACGTCCCAAATGGCACCCTATGCCCTACTTGGTGCACTACTTTAAACCAGAACCCTATGGGCTCAGGTCAAAAGTAGTGTACCATATAGGGAATAGGTTGCCATTTGGGACTCAGCCTGGTTATTACCAGTTTGTAATATGACCTTGTTGTCTTGTGTATCAGAACCCCTCTGATGCTGTCGGTGCTGAGCGGACACACAGACTGTTTGTACTCACTGCTCAACAAGGGAGCCAGCGTAGAAGCCAAAGACAAGTGGGGCAGAACAGCGCTACACAGAGGGGTGAGGAGGAGAGCTGGCTGTATACGCTCACACACAGAAAGAGACGGGGAGGCTCAAATATACATATTATCTTCAGAAAAGTAGTTGTCCATGGGTAGTGGTGTATTCATCCCTGTAGGGGGACCTGTCTCCAGACATCATTTGTAATAATTGATGATTCATTATTATATCATTGATTATTAGTTATTTCAAATCCATTCTTGTCTCCCCGCCCTTCCTCCCAGGCGGTGACGGGTCATGAGGAGTGTGTGGAGGCCCTGCTGCAGCACAGCGCCAGCTTCCTGGTTCGGGACTGTAAGGGGCGAACCCCTGTCCACCTGGCGGCGGCATCCGGACACATCGGGGTGCTGGGGGGGCTCCTACACGCCGCCCAGTCAGTGGAGACCCTCCCCGTCATCACAGACAACCAGGGCTACACGCCACTACACTGGGCCTGCTACAACGGTACGTACTGGACTAACGGAACACTAGATCTTTTCTGATTTTCTCTCTTCAGCACCGTATGTCCCTAATTAGGCAGGCCATCACGGTCGTACTGACTAACTGGACTGTAGCTCTGTTCTCTCCTCCATGAAGTGTACACTCATTCACTCCCTCTTGTGGCTTGAAAAGCATTCGATTGGTGTGGACGGAGCCATGTGGGGGAATGAACAAGGCTACAACAGAATTAGGGGTTATGACTCTCAGTGGAGGACCTTACACTGAAACAGGACTTTGTCAGGGATTGACATAGCATATGTTGTAGCTAAAACATCTTTTGTGACTTCACCATTGTCAGATGTGTAGCTTTCTCTGAGAGTATTGTTGTGGTCTGCAGCGACGTCATCTTTTTCCTGTATGAATCAATCTTCCACTAGGCCATGACACGTGTGTAGAGGTGCTGCTGGAACAGGAGGTTTTCCACAAGACCGAGGGCAACTCGTTCAGCCCCCTCCACTGTGCTGTGATCAATGACAACGAGGGGGCTGCAGAGATGCTGATTGACACTCTGGGGCCGGCCATTGTCAACGCCACTGACACCAAGAACCGGTAACTACAGCACATGACAAAGTCCTTTTCTTCTGGAGAATAATGTTGTCTGGGGAATAAAATGACCTCTGGGGTTGGATGAGGGATTGTAGATTACTTTTAATACATCTATTAGTGATTTTATATTTCTATGGTATAAACAGGGTTAATTGAACAAACTTGTTTATAACAGTCCTACATGATGTCGGTGAAATAAGTTTCCTCTCTCTCCAGGACCCCCCTGCATGCGGCGGCTTTCACGGACCACGTGGAGTGTCTTCAGCTGCTGCTAGGCCACAACGCCCAGGTCAACTCCCCCGATGCCTCCGGGAAGACCTCCCTCATGATGGCTGCTGAGAACGGACAAACCAACGCTGTCGGTACGCAGCCCCCTCTCCTCCGCTTTGCCTCGCCCAGCCGGCTTAAGTTCAACATGTCTGTTTTACATTTTAATAAGTCGCTTCATTTCCTAATTGAGTTTCTTTATGTTTCTCTGTCTGTGTCAGAGCTGTTGGTGAGCAGTGCCAAAGCAGAGCTCACCCTGCAGGATGCAGTCAAGAACACTGCTCTTCATCTGGCCTGCAGTAAGGTGAGCATCCCCACATGAAGATGACGTTCATCTGAACAGTTGGCTCTCTCTGGTTAAAATTTTGGTCTGACATGTTTGACTCTGGTTTTTAAAGGGGCATGAAACCAGTGCTTTGTTGATATTGGAGAAGATTACAGACAGGAACCTCATCAACTCGACTAACGCAGCCTTACAGACGTACGTATGGTTCAGCTGTATTAATTGGGCCAGAAGAATTGGTCCTCTGTAGCTCAGCTGGTAGAGCACGGCGCTTGTAACGCCAAGGTAGTGGGTTCGATCCCCGGGACCACCCATACACAAAAATTATGCACGCTGACTGTAAGTCTCTTTGGATAAAACGCATCTGCTAAAAGGCATCTTATTATTATTATTATAATTGGAAGAAGTGCACTATGTAGTGAATAGTCTGGCATTTGGGAGGTATCCTCATTTGCTGCTGGCTAATCTAACGGTACTTTCTCCTCAGGCCGTTACACGTTGCAGACAGAAATGGTCTGACAGTGGTGGTTCAGGAGCTACTAGTGAAGGGTGCTAGCGTGCGCATGGTCGATGAGAATGGTAAGATCCATAACGCTAACACCGTTTTCTTCTGTACTTCTCTTCTCAATGTGTCCACAAATGTTTCTCTCTAGTCCACTGCTTGGTTATTGTCTTAACTTTGTATCTCCTAGCCTGCTGTTATTTCATGTTTTTCACCAAAAGTGTTGTAGTAAACGGTGTGCTCGAGTGACCCTCTGCTGTTCTGTTTGAACCCCTCAGGTTACACGCCTGCCTTGGCCTGCGCCCCCCAACAAAGACGTGGCGGACTGCCTGGCGCTGATCCTGGCCACCATGATGCCCGTGTCCCCCTGCAACCCGGCGCCCAGCCTGTCCTTCAGTGCCATTAACCACTACACCACCAGCCCCTCCAAGAGTGTGACCTTCGACAGCCTGCCCGTGCTGCGCAGCGAGCACAGCTCCTACTGCAGCTTCAACAACATCGGCCACCGCGACCACGATGGAGGCTTCTACAAGGATGAGGAACTCAACGACTCAGACTCAGAGACGTACTGAGGGTGGTGGTGGTCGCTGCCCAGGAGCGGAGCCAAGGGCAGGCGGATGGACAGTGAAGTGGGGCAGAGGCCACAAACAAATCCACACATACACACCGTGTCTTAAATCACCACAGCCAGCTTTGGGAGGGCACGAGCCGAGACAGTCCGCACAGGAGCCTTAAGAGTCCCGCAGTTGGAGAGAGAGAAATGGAGGGAGGGAGGGAGGGAGAGGGGGAGGCACAACAGGCTGGCTGGCCACACTCATCCTCTCATACCACCAGGTGTCCTTCCAGCAGATACTGGACTTCAGAGGAACTGCTGCTGCTATACCCCACCTTTACCTTTACCCACAAAGGTCCTAAACGGTAGAAACTGTCCAGCCAACAGACAGACGGACACCTTATGACGGCAATAACCTGTAGTCCAAGGGGATAGTAGCACTTCACTGAGTGAAAAACAGACATGGACCAAAAGATGTGGAAGAAGCCTTTTCAAAACCTGTTTTGACAGTAGAAATGGGATTGAGCGTTTTGGGCTGAGAAAAAACATAAGGAGTGATGTTTCATTTAAGTTTTATGAGAGTGATGGTCATGTTTATCCGCACACTAAGACAGTCAGAACGCACCTAGCCTCTTGGCTGTAATCCATGTGGGAGGAGGGGAAATCATTTATTTTTTATGAACAAACATTTTAATAAAATCATTCATGTCTTAAGCTCCTGACCCTCTGTGGGAACCAAAAATCGTAGTCGAGTAATTTCAAAGAATTTCCATCCCCAATGGCACCCTATTCCCTTTATAGTACACTACTTAAGACCAGGGCCCATAGGGTTCTGGTCAAAAGTAGTGTACTCTATAAAGAATAGGGTGCCATTTAGGACGTAAAGTTTTGCATTTGTATGACCAGGACTATTTTACATTTGTGTTATTAAACCTACCTGTCCTTTGCCCTCTAGAAAATATTTTAGAAAGTATACATGTATTAATTATTTATTCTTTCTTGTGATATTTATGTCATCATTTTGTGCCTTCTTTAGTTACTGAGGGGAGGTTAGGAGAGTAGGGGCAGCTGTATGAGCGAAAACAATGATGCACACTAAGTACTACAACGTTTGTGAAAAGCACTGATACTATTCCGAGGCAGAAAACATGCCTCCCTTGGAGAGGAGAAACACTGTAAACCAATCGTAGGACAGCAGCATTTAGATTTTCTTCTGTTGAAAAAAAAATCTATATTATTTGTCTTGGTCTTATAATCAATGTATTTTGACAGGTTTTGCTTGCTTTAACTTCTTCAAAAAAATGAAACCACTCAATCCTTTTATGTGATTGCTTGTTCAAACCCCCGTTTTTGTCTCTTTTTGAAAATCATTTCAACTGGAAATATGTACAATACATATGCTATGTTCGTCAAATCAGGATCAGGAGGTTCACAGTTTTTTTCGTGTCCTTTTTTATTTATTTAAAAGGATGAAACTAGCATGTACATATGAAATAGTGACTGAATTCGAAACTCCCATGAATTCTTTCAGTATCTGAAGATTGCTGTATATTTTATGAGTAATAAAATAAAGAAATGAGTTATGTTATTTAATAATGAACTATGGGTTATCTGTTTTATGTGACAACCGCAGTATCAATTTCTAGGTGACAGTGGTGCTAATCCCAAAAGAAAGGCTACATACAACAAGGAACAAGAAGTCTATTGGCAAAATGATGACAATTGCATGTACCTTGGCCTAACGGTGTGGGTTATGTATTTTATTTTTCATGGCGTCCTCAACATTACAGTTTTAAGGGCAACAATAGCCTACATTTGTTTACAACTCGCAGGATTTCCATACGTGAGCTTTCAACAACACAGAGTGTTGCATCAGCACGAGATCGAAAGTGCGTCAAATCTGTACAGGTCATTGTTACGTCATCACTGATAAACGTTGAAACTGATCAAAAACCGCTGGAGCAGTTCAGTCTAATCCTCCCTAGTGCTGGAGGATTGCGTTTGTTTTCGCTCTGGATGCGCGTTCATTTTGGCAAGGAAATGTGCTGATTTTGCAAGGAGATGGAGAATAAAGAGTTCAAGGTAGGCATGTTATTTATTTTTAAATATTCAATTATATTAATTACTGTGGATTAAATATTGTTTAACAAATGAAATAGTGTGCTATTCATGCTGTAATATCAAACTAGAAAGTCTATGGCCGGGGAGTCATGAGAGTTGGCTAAAGGTACAGTAAGTAGAATCTGCTGTGGGTCAAATGGGGGTCAAAGGTTATGACAGCGCCTTCATAAATACGTCCTAAATGGCACCCTATTCCCTATGTAGGCTAGTGCACTACTTTTGACCAGGAGCTAGTGCACTACTTTTGACTAGGAGCCATAGAAGGGTTGGCTGATGTCACGAAAATGATGCTCGCGCATCGATGGCCGGAAGTCGTGTATCTTGTTATGATTCTGAACCTCAGCTAACAACAAGCTGCCATGTGGGGAATCGTAGCTCTGTGGCATGTTTCAGCTCGTTGTATGGTGTTATTGATACCAAGTCTTGTTTTGAGGTGTTTTGACTGATATCATGTCTATGCAATGGCTAAAATTCGCTACCTAGCTAACCAACAACAACTGTAACAATGTATTTGATACGAGTTCATTGTTCAAATGTATTTATGTTTGCATTAAACATTTAGAGACTAAATATAGTTTACATGTTGTCTAAGTCAAACCCTGTCTATTTTGCCCCATAGTTGCATGCCAGTTTTGTTGCTAAACAACCAACCCCTCTATAGAGTGTTACAGTGGAGGTGTGATAATACCCATAAAACCTAGCGGTCAAACAGGGAAATGGTTCCAATCGTTTTTCCACCATTCATTTTTCCCATAGGCGATTTTAGAAACACATAAAATAAGGGCTGTATTTCGTGTAGGCTTACCCTGTAAATCTCTCTCGGACAAGTTGACTTTTATCAGTATATTCGGCTCTATTTACTCTCAGATTCGAAAATGCTAATTAGCATCAAAGTAGACATCATGCAAAACTACAAATCCCTGCAAGCTCCTGCATGTCATCTCTAGCTGACACCTTTGCTAACGGGTATTGTGTCAATTTAAGACTTGCACTAGACAGTTCACAGAATTGTCCATTTAAAGAAATGCAGCCAATTTATTCATTACTACATTTAGCTAACATTAGATAGTTAATCCAGAGATTCTTACCTTTGCCTCGATCAGCATGATCATCATGGCATTTGTAGTTCTTTATGATAGCAACATTAGCAGCTAATAAGCATTACATTTTTGGGAGGTAAATACAGGCGAATATATTGATAAGTCACCTTGTCCTAGAGAGATTTACACGGTTATCAAAATGTCACACCAGGGTAAGCCTACACGAAACACAGACCTTATTTTAAGTGTTTCTAAAATCCCCAATGGGAAAAATGAATGGTGGAAAAACGATTGGAACCATTTCCCTGTTTGACCACTAGGTTTTATGGGTATTATGACTCATACTGTGGGACTCTATAGGGCTCCAGCCAAAAGAAGTGCACTATATTGGAACTAGGGTGCTATTTCGGACACAAGCATAGATATGATGCATTATTATGTGACCATAGAAATAGAATCACTAGAAAGGATAGAGCCTCTGACCTTGGCAATTTGACTGGTAAACTGAACTGTACACCTGATATGATGTTCTGGTGATTCTATTTCTCTGAATATGATGCATTATGATGTGACAATGAGAGTTGGGTTAATGGTGCTCTCAAGGCAACTGGGAACTCGAAAAAAATAACTAGGTCAAATCATGTCCGTGATCTTCAGGTCGGAAAGTCGGAGCTCTAGAAAGATCCCAGAGTTTCCGACTTGGAATTCCTTTTTACATTTTGTGGTGGTAATTTTACCCCCTTTTTCTCCCCAATTTTTCGTGATATCCAATTGGTAGTTACGATCTTGTTACGATCTTGTCTCATCGCTGCAACTCCCCAGCAGGCTCGGGAGAGGTGAAGGTCGAGTCAGGCGTCCTCCAAAACATGACCCGCCAAGCCGCGCTGCTTCCGACTTGGAATTCCGAGTTGGATGACTGTTCAAAACGATTTTTCCCAGTCGGAGCTTGTTTTTTTTCCCTATTTCCCAGTTGTCTTGAACGCACTGAAGTCGGAAGTCAGAGATTTCCCAGTTGTTTTGAACACGGCAAAAGGCGACACAGTAGGTGACATCTAAACATGACTTTGTGCTGTCTTTCAGAGGTCAGAGGTCAGTGGGAATGACCTCACCCTCATAGACCTGGATGACCCCATCAATGAAGCTGATGTTATGAAGGAAGTCAGGTAAGTGATTTACACTAATGACACATCTGTGACTGGTTACAGGATCACATAGGCCTACAGATTCAGTAGTAGGTCAAAGGTCACCGCCTATGGAGAGGTAGGCCCAGAGCCATGTATTTAGAGAGTTGGGACATTGAGATATAAACTCAGCAAAAAAAGAAACGTCCTCTCACTGTCAACTGCGTTTATTTTCAGCAAACTTAACGTGTAAATATTTGTATGAACATAACAAGATTCAACAACTGAGACATAAACTGAACAAGTTCCACAGACGTGTGACCAACAGAACAAAGGGGGGGGTCAAAATCAAAAGTAACAGTATCTGGTGTGGCCACCAGCTGCATTAAGTACTGCAGTGCATCTCCTCCTCATGGACTGCACCAGATTTGCCAGTTCTTGCTGTGAGATGTTACCCCACTCTTCCACCAAGGCACCTGCAAGTTCCCAGACATTTCTGGGGGGAATGGCTAAATCCTAGCCCTCACCCTCCGATCCAACAGATCCAGGCTCTTCATGGCAGAACACTGACATTCCTGTCTTGCAGGAAATCACGCACAGAACGAGCAGTATGGCTGGTGGCATTGTCATGCTGGAGGGTCATGTCAGGATGAGCCTGCAGGAAGGGTACCACATGAGGGAGGAGGATGTCTTCCCTGTAACGCACAGCGTTGAGATTTCCTGCAATGACAACAAGCTCAGTCCGATGATGCTGTGACACACCGCCCAAGACCATGACGGACCATCCACCTCCAAATCGATCCCGCTCCAGAGTACAGGCCTCGGTGTATCGCTCATTCCTTCGACGATAAACACGAATCCGACCATCACCCCTGGTGAGACAAAACCGCGACTTCGTCAGTGAAGAGCACTTTTTTAGCCAGTCCTGTCTGGTCCAGCGACGGTGTGTTTGTGCCCATAGGCGACGTTGTTGCCGGTGATGTCTGGTGAGGACTTGCCTTACAACAGGCCTACAAGCCCTCAGTCCAGCCTCTCTCAGCCTATTACGGACAGTCTGAGCACTGATGGAGGGATTGTGCGTTCCTGGTGTAACTCGGGCAGTTGTTGTTGCCATCCTGTACCTGTCCCGCAGGTGTGATGTTCGGATGTTCCGATCCTGTGCAGGTGTTGTTACACGTGGTCTGCCACTGCGAGGACGATCAGCTGTCCGTCCTGTCTCCCTATAGCGCTGTCTTAGGCGTCTCACAGTACGGACATTGCAATTTATTGCCCTGGCCACATCTGCAGTCCTCATGCCTCCTTGCAGCATGCCTAAGGCACGTTCACGCAGATGAGCAGGGACCCTGGGCATTTTTCTTTTGGTGTTTTTCAGAGTCAGTAGAAAGGCCTCTTTAGGGTCCTAAGTTTTCATAACTACCGTCTGTAAGCTGTTAGTGTCTTAATGACCGTTCCACAGGTGCATGTTCATTAATTGTTTATGGTTCAATGCATTGAACAACATTTTACATTTTAGTCATTTAGCAGACACTCTTATCCAGAGCGACTTACAGTTAGTGAGTGCATACATTTTCATACTGGCCCCCGTGGGAAACAAACCCACAACCCTGGCGTTGCAAGCGCCATGCTCTACCAACTGAGCTACAGGGGACTAGCATGGGAAACAGTGTTTAAACCCTTTACAATGAAGATCTGTGAAGTTATTTGAATTTTTACAAATTATCTTTGAAAGATCCTGAAAAGGGGACGTTTTCTTTTTTGCTGAGTTTATGTATACATTACATGACACAGTAGATATCCATATGACATCTGGCTCCCCATGGGCAATGTTGACATTTTAAACAATGCTATGTAACTGAACATCTATAATTAGAATGTACTTATAATGAAAGGATAAATGAAAGGCTCTAAGGCGCTAACATTGAGTCCTTTTAAAAGTTGGCAGAATTCTCTAAATATTTGGCTCTGGATAGGCCGAGTCATCTCAAGAGTATTGGAGCCATAGAATTTGAGTGATTCTATTCTAATTCTAGAATGATTCTAATTCTATGATACTAATTCTATAATTGGAACACATCCTCACACTCACATTATAGCAGTGACCTAAGAGAGATTCCCTTTTCTCTATCTAGATCCCATAAAGATCACAGAGAGGCTGAGAGACTAACCAAGTTGGACGAGGCTGTTCTAGAGACAGATACCCCAACTCAGTCACAGGAGGTTGAAGGAGAGAGTGAGTTGGACGAGGCTGTTGCCATCCCATCTGAGTCGCAGGAGGATGAAGGAGATAGTGAGTTGGACGAGGCTGTTGCCATCCCATCTCAGTCGCAGGAGGTTGAAGGAGAGATTGAGTTGGACGAGGCTGTTGCCATCCCATCTGAGTCGCAGGAGGTTGAAGGAGATAGTGAGTTGGACGAGGCTGTTGCCATCCCATCTCAGTCACAGGAGGTTGAAGGAGAGAGTAAGTTGGACAAGGCTGTTGCCATCCCATCTCAGTCGCAGGAGGTTGAAGGAGATAGTGAGTTGGACGAGGCTGTTGCCATCCCATCTGAGTCGCAGGAGGTTGAAGGGGAGAGTGATTTGTACGAGGCTGTTGCCATCCCATCTCAGTCACAGGAGGTTGAAGGAGAGAGTGAGTTGGACGAGGCTGTTGCCATCCCATCTCAGTCGCAGGAGGTTGAAGGAGAGATTGAGTTGGACGAGGCTGTGGCCATCCCATCTCAGTCGCAGGAAGTTGAAGAATTGAGTGAGTTGGACGAGGCTGTTGCCATCCCATCTCAGTCACAGGAGGTATGATGTATTTTTCTATTACATGTATGACATTTCATTGAGATATTTTGTGTTTTAATGACGCAAAATTGAATTCCAGCCTAACTCTGCTTTCTGTTGTCGCCATCAGGATGCAGTGGTGACATTCACTACCGTGACCCACAAGGTCTCCAGCCTCACCCTCAGCAGGGGAAAGAGAAGCTACCCAGACCTACACACCTTTGTGCAGGACATGAAGGACGAGTAAGTTGCTCTTTGGCTTCCCCATGCATCCCCTAGATATGTTCCCTATCTCAATTGCATACTCCTCGTGTCCTCTCTTCTCAAAACCCATTGGATGAGAAAGCCAGAGGTCCCGCCCTTCTGAACTTCTCATCCAATGGGTTTTGAGAAGGAGGCGAGGAGATTGAGAGTCTCCCATAGTCTCGGGCCAATACAAAGGACTCAACGGACCAAATAACCAATCAGGGATGTCTGGGTGTGGCCTAGTTCCATAGAGGTCCATCCATAACGTAGTCTAAGATAATAGAGGTAATGTCCATCCATAACGTAATCTAAAGATAATAGAGGTAATGTCCATCCATAACGTAATCTAAAATAATAGAGGTAATGTCCATCCATAACGTAGTCTAAGATAATAGAGGTAATGTCATGTAGTTCATTGTGTACTTGCATTTATTTACTTTTCAGCCATTGGAATCTGCTGAGTGAGAATATGCGTGCCGGGGTGAGTTATAGTCACCTCTAAAGTAGTTAATGTTGGTAAAATGGACCAAACATTCATTTGTGGAAATCCTGCAGGACCTTTAATCCTGAACCACTGCTTTAATTGACTAGCTTGAGTAAATGGTTCTAAGTTTTATATCAGTGCAGCCCCTTTAACAAACTAACTCTGTATGGTCTTTTAACATTGCAGATGAGCAGACATGAGTTTAGTGCCAAGTGCATGGATATTGTAGCATGGGTGATGGAGTCTACATCCACTGTGGTTGTTCCCGCCCTTGACCTCACCATGCAGATAGAGCTCTCTGATTCGCCAAGCTCTTCTGGATCAGGAAGTAATGAGGCAGGAGAGGTGACCTCTCTTGGCCGCAGCGTCAGATTCAGCTGTAGTGGAGGAGCCAGCAGGTGCACCAGCGCCAGAACTGCCTACAGCACACGCACTCCCACGCCTTTCCCCTCCTCTCACAGGTACCTAGCCCTATCCCCTCCTCTCACAGGTACCTAGCCCTATCCATGCCTCTCACAGGTACCTAGCCCTATCCACGCCTCTCACAGGTACCTAGCCTTATCCACGCCTCTCACAGGTACCTAGCCCTATCCATGCTTCTAACAGGTACCTAGCCCTATCCATGCCTCTCACAGGTACCTAGCCCTATCCCCTCCTCTCAAAGGTACCTAGCCCTATCCTCTCCTCGCACAGGTACCTAGCCCTATCCCCTCCTCTCAAAGGTACCTAGCCCTATCCTCTCCTCTCACAGGTACCTACCCCTATCCCCTCCTCTCACAGGTACCTACCCCTATCCACGCCTCTCAAAGGTACCTAGCCCTATCCCCTCCTCTCACAGGTACCTAGCCCTATCCCCTCCTCTCACAGGTACCTACCCCTATCCCCTCCTCTCACAGGTACCTACCCCTATCCACGCCTCTCACAGGTACCTAGCCCTATCCCCTCCTCTCACAGGTACCTACCCCTATCCACGCCTCTCACAGGTACCTAGCCCTATCCCCTCCTCTCACAGGTACCTAGCCCTATCCCCTCCTCTCACAGGTACCTAGCCCTATCCCCTCCTCTCACAGGTACCTAGCCCTATCCATGCCTCTAACAGGTACCTAGCCCTATCCCCTCCTCTCACAGGTACCTAGCCCTATCCATGCCTCTAACAGGTACCTAGCCCTATCCACGCCTCTCACAGGTACCTAGCCTTATCCACGCCTCTCACAGGTACCTAGCCCTATCCATGCTTCTAACAGGTACCTAGCCCTATCCATGCCTCTCACAGGTACCTAGCCCTATCCCCCTCCTCTCAAAGGTACCTAGCCCTATCCTCTCCTCGCACAGGTACCTAGCCCTATCCCCCTCCTCTCAAAGGTACCTAGCCCTATCCTCTCCTCTCACAGGTACCTACCCTATCCCCCTCCTCTCACAGGTACCTACCCCTATCCCCTCCTCTCACAGGTACCTACCCCTATCCACACCTCTCACAGGTACCTAGCCCTATCCCCTCCTCTCACAGGTACCTACCCCTATCCACGCCTCTCACAGGTACCTAGCCCTATCCCCTCCTCTCACAGGTACCTAGCCCTATCCCCTCCTCTCACAGGTACCTAGCCCTATCCCCTCCTCTCACAGGTACCTAGCCCTATCCATGCCTCTAACAGGTACCTAGCCCTATCACCACCTCTCACAGGTACCTAGCCCTATCCACGCCTCTCACAGGTACCTAGCCTTATCCATGCCTCTCACAGGTACCTAGCCCTATCCATGCCTCTAACAGGTACCTAGCCCTATCCATGCCTCTCACAGGTACCTAGCCCTATCCCCTCCTCTCAAAGGTACCTAGCCCTATCAACTCCTCTCACAGGTACCTAGCCCTATCCCCTCCTCTCAAAGGTACCTAGCCCTATCCTCTCCTCTCACAGGTACCTACCCCTATCCCCTCCTCTCACAGGTACCTACCCCTATCCACGCCTCTCAAAGGTACCTAGCCCTATCCCCTCCTCTCACAGGTACCTACCCCTATCCACGCCTCTCACAGGTACCTAGCCCTATCCCCTCCTTTCACAGATACCTAGCCCTATCCCCTCCTCTCACAGGTACCTAGCCCTATCCCCTCCTCTCACAGGTATCTAGCCCTATCCCCTCCTCTCACAGATACCTAGCTCTATCCCCTCCTCTTTTTGAAGGTATTTCCTGTTATAGGTACAAATATCCATTCCAGATCCACTTAGTGAGAAATACTACTTAGATACTACACAACTACTCTAAAACGTTTACTCTGAATGTTAATGTTTGGTCTGAGTGTGGTTTGAGATGGTTCACAATGCTTCCTTTGAATAACAATAACAAGGTTGAGTTTGTGTCCCAAATTCTTGGATCATATTTTTTTATTTTGTTACCATATACTATTCATTTCTGTTGTGCATTCTGCAGGTCCATGACCTCTTTGCTAAGTGAGAACGAAGAGCGATATGTCTCCTCACCTGAGGGTGGCGATAGAGAGATGAGACACAGACCACACTCAGCACCACTGAGATCTGTGTTTGGCATCTCTGAGGACTCTGTCTTCGACATGGTCCAGAGCGGCCAGTCGCAGGGTGACATCGTACCGCCGCCCAAACGGAGTAGACAGGAGAAATAAAGACCTAGCAAAATGTCAACGGATGGCAAGTTTATGATGGGTATTGTCTAGTTGGTTATAAACCTTCTCAACTCCAGATTGGCTGAGCTAATGCGAAGTGTCAGTCAGGGAACTCTAGTTCTGCTGACTGGAAGTATCTCAGCAAGTCAACAGTTTGCCCAAGAGATGCTAAGCATGGTGACTTCTAAGATGTATTCCCATGCCATAAAGCATATTGCGCTCGGCCACAAGTCTCCCCTTGAGTTAGAGAGGGAGCTTGAGGCCATCTTGGGTCCTCTGGCTGGACAGGTCATAGTCATCATCATAGATAGCATCATCAAGGCTAAAGCCAACGGAGGAAATGAGGGGAGAGCGTCCAGCCCCTTGACCTATTTTCTAACTGCCATGTTCTGGGTGGAAGTGAGTTCAGGTTCCCAGAAGATTTATACCAAAACCCTGGACAAACTAAGGAAGCTGTTCACCTCCCACCATCTCACTGAGGGAAAAAATACTCCTGTGCAAATCGAGCTTTCTGTAACTGGACTACTTGTAACTGAGACCACTGTGCAGGAATCTCCTGTAACTGAGGCCACTTTGGCAGTGTCTCCTGTACAGAAGACAGACAGTAAGACCCCTTCTAAGTCCCCAGCTTCAGCCTACCAGCTCACCCTCGACACCTGCACTAAAGGGGTAATCAAACAGGTGATCTCGGTGATGAGAGGGACACTTCAAAGGAAGACTGCTCCGCTTCCGTTGGGGAGAGCACGTCAAATTCATCCTTCGACTTCAACCAGAAGTTGGACTCGATAATTTCGAAATTGGAGGACCTCTCCATTTCGAGTGATGTGACGTCAGCCGAGATTGCCACACTCACGCGATCTCTTAGTGCAGCCAGCAGAACCTCTAACATTTCCATCCAGAGCTTTCACAGTGCTGAGTTCCGAGCTAAGGCCAAACACATTGTGAGTGAGACCATTCTCAGAGCTGCTAGCAAAGCCAGCCATTCTTTGCTACAGAGCATGCCTAGCACCACCTTCTCACACCATGCGGTTTCTACAGCCGAAGATATAGTAAATATTATCATGCAAGACCTTGAAAGTGTATCCCAGTACACTGTGGACGACGCAGACTCCTTCCCACTAGGAGAGAAAAAGCTGGAGTTCCAGCTCAAACCCAGAGTTGTCTTTGACAACTTATTGGATGCTGCTCAAACCATGTACCACAGAGTAAAGGATAGACTGAACATCTTTTTCTCTTTTCCACCAGTGTCAGTCACCACAGCCAAATATGTGCTGGACTCCGCCCCCTGTGGAGACACTCAGACATTCTAAGTCCGCTGACACTGCTCTTGTTGAGGACAGGAGCCGCCCTCCGTCTGTGAGAAGTGAGAAGCCTTTGTCAAAAGTCTGTTTGGCTAAAGGTCTAAAACCCTTCTGTCTTCGAGTGGCTCTTCAACAGACCACCATGTAATTGACACATGCAGTGAGGATGTCACTCTGCCCACCAGGAGTATGTCAGTTGTGAGCAACAACAGTTTGAAGAGAGCCTCTCCTCTCCACGGCAGTGGATTGAGTGAAAGTTGCAAACCTCTTGTGGCTCTAAAAGACGTAACAGTGGCAGTCAGCCAAGAAGGCTTTAGCAAAACTGCAAAGAAGACGCTCAGCTTGATCCTAAATGTGATCAAGTGTAGAGTGGCCAACTCTGAGAGTTCATCTGTTGGGCAGATTGCAAGTGAGGAGTGTCTGATAGCCACTAACATGTTAGACTCTGTACTGGAGAGCCTTGACCAGTTGCCTGACATGAGCGCTGCCGATGAGATCACAAGGACAGAATCCCATACCTCTATCGCAATGGATGAGACAGGTTCACGGTCAACGCTTGTGAGCCAACAAGAAATAAACATATCTGACACCAATATCATAGTGAAAACTATAATGGACACAATGAAGACGGACGACCCAGAGATGACTTCAGCAGAAGAAAATCTGGATAGGCTCCTGTCAGTTGAAGCCCTTCAAGGTGCGTCTGGCAACCTGATCACAAAGGTCCATGGTCTCATTCAGGAGATAACCATAAACCGCCAGCTTCAATCCATGGTTGGCCACAGAAGCCTCTCTCAACCAGCGCTGCCTAAACCAGCCCTGAGGAAGCTGTCAAAGGACGATGCCTCAGAGCTCATTTACAACTTTGCCCAGACTTCTGTTAGGAGACTCCTGGGGCAGTGTATGGGAAGGCCTATGCCACCATCGGCTGAAATGGTTTTGGATCAGGTCATCAAGTTGATGACAGACGTGGTGATGGACAGCCTGACTTATGTGTCCAAGTCTACAATGGAGGATGGTAAGTGAAAGTACCTCTTTTCATCTGCATAGGACTTAATTGTAACATGCTCAATACATTGCGTTTTATGATGTGAAATTCACTGGTTGTGTCCAAAATGGCACCTTCTTCCATATTTAGTGCACTACTTTTGACCAGACCCTATGGGCCCTGGTCAAAAGTAGTGCACTATAAAGTGAAGAGAATGCCATTTGGGATGCAGTGACTGACTTCAATGGCTGCGTCCTCTTCTCCCAGTTATTGTACACAGGTCGGTCACACTAGCGAGCTCTTCTCACTCAGACACCAGCAATGCCACAAGTGACATCACTCATGGTGTTGTAGCTGACCTTAATGCTACTGAGGAATTCCCTGCCAGGAGCCTTAGCCCGGCTGATGTAAAGGCTGACGGCATGGCCCGCCTTCCCTCTGCCAGAGGGGAAGAGACTAAGAAGAACAGGAAGTGGCGTTTCCTACCGAAAATGCATACGTTTCCAAAGATCATGATTAAGGTAGGGTGCTCTGTGTTTTGAGATTACCTCTGTAAGGCAGGGCTGACATTTACCCTACAGATTCACTACACCCCTATTGTCTCCATTGTCTTTAGGAGGTTGAGTGAGGACGCTGTAATGCAATCCTAATACACATGGGAGAGAGTCAATGGCTATGTCCCAAATGGCACCCTATTCCCTATATAGTGCACTACTTTTTACCAGCGCTCTATGGGCCCTTTTCAAAAGTTGTGCCTTACGTAGCGAATAGGGTGCCTTTTGGGATGCACACTCTGTATTTTACACAGGCTCAGTTGTCCTGATGTGTTTTGTCAACAGCTGTTCAAGACAAAAGGGGAACCGAAGAGACACCCTGAACAGGATGCACTGCCTACCAAACGTCTCAGAGAGACTCATATTTCACAGGGTAAGTGATAAGCATCGATAATGTCATATTGATGTATCACCCTATGACAAGCTTGTTAAAACAGTGACAACAGATACAGGCAGACCGACGGACAGACATGCAGACAGACAGGCAGACTGACAGGCAGACGGACGGGCAGACAGACAGACAAGGCAGACAGAAAGACAGGCAAACAGGCAGACAGACAGACGGACAGGCAGACGAACAGGCAGACAGACAGACAGGCAGACAGGCGGACAGACGGACAGACGGACAGACAGACAGGCAGACAGACAGACGGACAGGCAGACGGACAGGCAGACAGACAGGCAGACAGACAGGCAGGCAGACGGACAGGCAGACGGACAGGCAGACGGACAGACACAAACACACACATTCATTTTCTGATTATGAAATCTTCTTATGACAGATGCTGAGTGTGAGGTTCCAGAGGTTCCAT
The DNA here is from genome assembly GCF_020615455.1 of Coregonus clupeaformis. Taxonomy (NCBI): domain Eukaryota; kingdom Metazoa; phylum Chordata; class Actinopteri; order Salmoniformes; family Salmonidae; genus Coregonus; species Coregonus clupeaformis. The sequence goes on along the minus strand of NW_025535114.1, from coordinate 49,683 downwards.
CCACTCCCCCTCCCAAGGAGGACCTGACAACCACACCGGCCCCTGCTCCCCAGGAGTCCCAGTCCCGTAAACGCCCACTCATAGTCAGGGTGTTACACGCTCTCTCCAGAGCCATCTCCAAACCATTCAGAGGAGCTTCTGGGAAGAAGAATTAGCCAAATGCCTGATTTTATTAATATGATATTTTAATCAGAGCCTTTATTTAATAAAACATTACTGCATTGATTTCTGTCTATAGTAGTCTTCATGTATGTGCAAGATAACGGTAAAGTACTTCAAACCACATAGTCAAAAGTATTCATAGTGAAGTACCGTTTATGATTATTGATTGTGGAAATACACATAATACAGAAAAGTTCTTGTCACATATAAAGACAGACATAAAGGAGAACTCCGTAGACCAGTCACATTCTCAAGCCATAACTAAATCCATGAATGGATCTCCTATAAGATGACAGGAGAACATTTGTAACACTTTCTATGAAGCCTATATCTATAATGCATACACTCAAGTCATTTACATTTTACATTTTAGTCATTTAGTAGAAGCTCTTATCCAGAGCGACTTACAGTTAGTGAGTGCATACATTTTTGATTTTTTTCATACTGTCATACACTCATAATGACTTAATTGAGTTAAGTGTTAAGTAAAGTGCAGTTATAAACACATAATGAGGGCTTATTATGTATTTCTTGCAATAAAAAAAGAAAAATGCTACTAGTTTATTAAATATTCATGACTGCTATTGCACGGCTCATGTCCACACTTCTGTACAATAGGGGGCAGTAATGCACCATAACGTTGGATGCCAACTGCCTATAAACCCCACTGAAGAAGAAAAAGCTACTCATGTAATGCATGCTGGAAAGCAGACAAAAACTAATGATTTGCAAGAGATCTAAACACGATTTATAAGCTACTGAACAACAAGTCCAAGAAATCATTGCTAACCGCGTTTGCACTTTGAACAGATTTCTCTACAATAATAATGGAAGATGTGACTGGGGCTCAGCTCATTGCAGAGGCACTAAAAGCTCAGGTGAAGTGTGTGCAATATATATAAAACAGTGTTATACTGTGTAACCGTGTTGCTAATAATATATTAGTCGCTGATCATGTCCTTGGCAGTGAGAATGTAGCACTACGAGTTGTGAAAGTGTGCTATAGGTCATTGCACTGGTATAGCTAACTATTAATATTGTTGTAGAAAAACATTTAAATGTTTATGTGGAATAGTATATGTTAACACCCTTGTTGATGCATGCCAATGTGTGTGTCAATGCAAAGAAAATCTAAACTACATTGTAACAATTCATATACAATTCAGTATGAAAATGTATGCACTCACTAACTGTAAGTCGCTCTGGATAAGAGCGTCTGCTAAATGACTAAAAATGTTTTTAAAAAAAGGTAAATATACTGTATCTACATGTATCTCTCTACAGAATGTAGAATATATGTTTGGAATAAGATTAGTTTGTGATCCACTTGCGTACTCTGCCCACCAGCTGATCCACAGAGGCCCACATATAGTTGAATAGTTGGTGTTCCAGTCATTGAAGTAGCTATGGCAGCTCAAGCCTCAGGAATCAAGTATGTGTGAATGCGCAATGAACAAGCCATAAGCCACCTTTTTATTACTAAACCAGCTCTCCCCAAATCATGTGATATTAACTACCCGTACATAGACTACAGGAGCGTGTAGTGTGTGAGGGTCAGTTTCATAGCTTTTTGCATTGCTAATTATGTCTGCCTGTCTGTCTGACCCTTTGTGTGTCTGTCTGCCTGTCTTCCTGTCTGTCCCTCTGTCTGTCTGTTCCTCTCCAGTCCAGGTGCGTGTCTGGTTGTGTCTGGACCGGGACTCATCCATGCACTTGGTGGAATGGCCAACGCTAACATGAACTGCTGGTATGCTAGAACTCCACAAACAGAAGACCCTACTACTCATGTTCATTGGTCCTTTCAAAAGAAGGGATGCTATCCGCACACTGCAAAAAATGATCTGAGGACTCCAAACTATCTCAGATTGTCAGTTGATGTCATTGTGTGATACCTCTCTCTCTGTAGGCCTGTGATTGTTATTGGAGGCTCCTCCGATCAAAACCAAGAAACCACTGGGGCGTTTCAAGAGTTTCCACAGGTACCGATTCAACCATGATATTTCTGACTTTTGAACATTAGGGGGTTGTTCAGTCTACTCTGACTCCCTCTGTGTAGTCCTCTTCATATCATTTGGTATCACCTGCAATTGTCTGTTTTCTGACCTCTAATTTTCCAGCTTAGCAAGGTACCTTAACTGCTTCATAAGAGCACAGCACAGCCTTAATTGATCTGAATGGAAGGGTGTTTGGTCTGTCTAAGGCAGCACGCACTAGCATGTATGGACGTCCAGGTGCTGTATACGTAGACATATCTGGGGACATGGTCAATGCTAAATTGGACAGGAGCAGAGCCAGGTTAGTGGCCATCACTGTCTTTCATCCATTTAAAATGTATACTAATGTGTTACTGTTGAATATGTATACCTCTGAATTCACATCACCGTAGTCATTTTTATTTTATCTTGTTATACCTTTTAACGTCTGAAGTGAACCAGAAATTAAATTACTTAGAAAATATAGCACTATATCAAAATATTCTCATCAGAGAATAGCAATAAGCCTAGATAGACCTTCATGGTTTATTTACATATGCAATAAAGTTGCTAGGTAACATGTTTAATGTTTGACCTATTATTTATTATTTCCTTTGTCAGAGAGGTGCCCTGTAGTCCACCTCCTCCTGTGAGTATGGCTGACCATATGGCGATCACAGAAGCACTGGCGGTCCTGAAAGGAGCCAAACGGCCTTTACTCATCATTGGCAAAGGTAGGCATTGCTTTTTAATAGCCAGATAATCTGGGGGAAACAGAACTAAAATCTTGCATAATTGCGTCAGATACTTGGATAAGGTCTGGGGAGATGTTAAGAGAAAGATACTAACGCCACTTGCGAACTCTCCACCCCCTAAACGGAAACTCTCTGCAAGTTTCAGGCAAGTTTATGTGCCAAATGTCCCCTCCCGTTCTGAAATTGAAAAGATGCGAGCACCTGCGAAATCGGGATTTGTCCAAATGATTAGTGGTGAAAAATCAGCGTACCGGAACAAAGTTGTCACATCCCAGTCTGTTGACAGACGCTACTTCCAGTTATGTTACGTGCGTCTGTCCAAGAGAGATCAATAGCCAGCTGAGACGCACTGTAACACATATAGCACTGTACCACGGTTCAGTTGAAAACTGGGCCACGGTCAGTCGACAAATGTTGTTGACATGATTTCTCATTCTACCTGTCCGAGAGGCACGTTCGTTCTACATGCTATATTTCTATCTGAACGTTGCACAACGTTTTGCTCAGCTGAATGCATCCCAGTTGTGAAGGCCAGTCTGTTGAAATCCGTGTGGCAGTGCCCTCTGTCTGTGTCCCTCTGCAGGTGCAGCCCATTGAAGAGCAGAGGGGCTCTGAAGGAGCTGGTGGAGGGGTGTGACCTGCCCTTCCTGCCCACCCCCATGGGTAAAGGGGTGCTGCCTGACGATCACCCCAACTGTGTTGCTGCTGCCCGCTCCAGGTCAGCCTCTCCTTCTCTCAGCTGGCATCATATTCATGTACAGACCATTGACTGTATAAGTAGGACCAAGAATTTCCCTGACCATTTGAACGGACCAGGAAACTCCTGAAATCCCTATCTATAACTAGTCTCTCCTGGCCAGGTCATGTCAATGTAAACTGGTGTCAATCAAACAACTACACACTCCTATAACTAGCCTCTTTTCATTACATTTTGTTTTGTCCCTGCTCTCCTCCTCCTCTCTTCCTATCCTCCTCCTCCTCTCTTCCTATCCTCCTCCTCCTCTCTTCCTCCTCCTCCTCCTCCTCTTCCTATCCTACTGGTTCTATGGTCTTGGAGGGGACTGCAGAGCTCTGCTCCAGTCTGATGTTGTGGTCCTACTTGGTGCCAGACTCAACTGGATCCTGCACTTTGGCCTTCCCCCCAGGTTTGACACCCAAGTAAAGGTCATCCAGCTAGGTCAAAGGTTACCAGTAGGGTTTCTTTTTTTTCCTTATTTTTTTCGGATTCCAGATTTTCTGCTTATTCCGTTCTGATTTCTGGAATCTTCCAACAGGGATTTCTGGGAATTTTGGGAAAGTAACTGTAATTTTGCAACCCTAGTCACAGGTCATTTCATAGTGAACTACAGTTCATTGTAACCAGGTATAGAGGAATTTGACTCAGTCTATTGGATTTAGTCTATCAATTATATAGCTTCTCTATAAGTCTTTGTGGTCTCTCCAAATAATGTCATGGCTGTCTTAGTGCTGTACAGTACATCTATATTTAAGCAATAAGGCCCGAGGGGGTGTGGTATATGGCCAATATACCACGTCTAGGGGCTGTTCTTAAGCACGATGCAACGCGGAGTGCCTCGATACAGCCCTTAGCCGTGGTATATTGGCCCTATACCACAAACCCCAGAGGTGCCTTATTGCTATTATAAACTGGTTACCAACGTAATTCGAACAGTCAAAATACATTTCAAATCAAATCAAATCAAATTGGATTGGCCACATGCGCGAAATACAACAGGTGCAGACATTACAGTGAAATGCTTACTTACAGCCCTTAACCAACAGTGCATTTATTTTTAACAAAAAAGTAAAAATAAAACAACAACAAAAAAAGTGTTGAGAAAAAAGAGCAGAAGTAAAATAAAAGAACAGTAGGGAGGCTATATATACAGGGGGGTACCGGTGCAGAGTCAATGTGCGGGGGCACCGGCTAGTTGAGGTAGTTGAAGTAATATGTACATGTGGGTAGAGTTATGTGACTATGCATAAATAATTAACAGAGTAGCAGCAGCGTAAAAGGATGGGGTGGGGGGCAGTGCAAATAGTCCGGGTAGCCATTATTAGCTGTTCAGGAGTCTTAAGGCTTGGGGGTAGAAGCTGTTGAGAAGTGTTTTGGACCTAGACTTGGCACTCCGGTACCGCTTGCCGTGCGGTAGCAGAGAGAACAGTCTATGACTAGGGTGTCTGGAGTCTTTGACAATTTTGAGGGCCTTCCTCTGACACCGCCTGGTATAGAGGTCCTGGATGGCAGGAAACTTGGCCCCAGTGATGTACTGGGCCGTACGCACTACCCTCTGTAGTGCCTTGCGGTCGGAGGCCAAGCAGTTGCCATACCAGGCGGTGATGCAACCAGTCAGGATGCTCTCGATGGTGCAGCTGTATAATTTTTTGAGGATCTGAGGACCCATGCCAAATCTTTTCAATCTCCTGAGGGGGAATAGGCTTTGTCGTGCCCTCTTCACGACTGTCTTGGTGTGTTTGGACCATGATAGTTCGTTGGTGATATGGACACCAAGGAACTTGAAGCTCTCAACCTGTTCCACTACAGCCCCGTCGATGAGAATGGGGGCGTGCTCAGTCCTCTTTTTTTTCCCTGTAGTCCACAATCATCTCCTTTGTCTTGGTCACGTTGAGGGAGAGGTTGTTATCCTGGCACCACACGGCCAGGTCTCTGACCTCCTCCCTCAACGTGACCCATGTTATACGGTCAAATATACCACAGCTTTCAGCCAATCAGCATTCAGGGCTCGAGTCACCCGGTTTATAAAAGGGAACGTGTGTGTGTCAGCCTTAGCATTATGTGGTGGTGCCTGGTTATTTCTGTTGTGTTTAGCTTGAGGTTTGGCCACTCCTCCAGCTGCTGTTACGCACGGCTCTCTTCCTGTCGTGTCGTTGCTGGTATGTTGTAGTAACGTTCCACATAGGTTATTTATGTCAAGGTCAATGTCAAGGTTGATCTGTGTGCTGAGGAGATGGGGAACAACGTGCAACCTGCTGCTGCTCTCCTGGGGGACATCAATACTATTGTCAAGCAGGTAACACAACACAGTCCTGGGGGACTGGAGATCCTGGTTTGAATCCAGGCTCTGTCGTAGCCGGCCGCGACCGGGAGACCCATGGGGCGGCGCACAATTGGACCAGCGTCGCCTAGGGTAGTGGAGGGAATGGCCGGCTCAGTTCGTAGAGCATGGTGTTTGCAACGCCAGGGTTGTGGGTTTGATTCCCACGGGGGTATGAAAAAAAAATGTAACGTATGCACTAACTGTAAGTCGCTCTGGATAAGAGCGTCTGCTAAATGACTTAAACATGTTAAATGTAGAGGGCCCCCGTAAACAGTTCCACAAACGTCAGCATGAGTGCGCTGACTGTGGAAGCACTAATCACTGGACCAAAGCTCACTGTCAGATGCACCAGCTGTGCGTCAAGTGCTTTTCTCCGGGCCACATGAGCTTTGACTGTAGTGAGGCTGGGCAGCGACAGAACCCTGGATGTGGACAGACTGGCAGGTCTCAGGAAAACTAGAAAGCCTCCGTTCTGAGGAGGGCAATGTGGGGCATTCTTATTTTTCCTCCACTGATGATGATATCCAATCTGTTTATTCTTACTTTTGTGAGTCAGTACCCAAGAACAACACAGTCATTTTTCAGAACACAATGAGAATTACTCAGAATGACAGTTTGTTTTACACCACTGTGCTAGTACAGGATAAAGTTGAGCTGAAGGGGATGTTAGATAGTGGGTCCATGGCTACTACTCTGCGCGCAGATATTGTACCTCGGTTGAGGGAGGCAGGAGTGGTAGAGGGGAACTTTCTAGCTCCTTCAGACATCATCCTGGTGGGTTGTGGTGGGAACAAACTAGCCCAGTGGGCATGTGTGACTTAAAAATTCAATTTTATGGCTTCTGTTATGTAGTCCCAGTGCTTATTGTTGATGGGCAGGTTGATGAACTCATTGTGGGAACTAATGTGTTGAAGTCTCTGATTAGACAGTGAGTTTCTATGTGCTCACGCAGGTGCCCGAGAGCTGTGGCTGCACCAAGGGCTAAGCTATTGTGTGTTGTCTCTTCGTGTACAGGTATGTCATTTATTTTGTCAGGAATTATGTTGTATATCATTTTACTTGTATTGTATAGTGTGTTGTTAGGCACTGAATGTGTGCATGCAGCACCTGTTCTCTTTTGCCTGACCTTCAACTAGCAAGGTGCCCGAGAGCTGTGGCTGCACCAAGGGCTAACATCATTTTTTTGTCTCTTCGTGTGCAGGTCGAATAAAAATTATCCAACCATCAGAATTCCAGTTGTGGCAGTGTCCTAATATCGTGACCTGCCGACTGGTCAGCTCAAGCCGACCGCCGGAGCTGTGCATGTGGATGAGGTGCACGACTTGGGCATGTGAATTTGTTGATGGCTTACTGTAAGGGAATATATACTGTAAACAGTGAAAGTGAATGTAGCATATTCATTAGATACAGGTATTTGTGCTTATTTGTATGTTTTGGATGAATTTGTTTTTTGCATTTATTTTTTTCGGTATTTGAATGCACTAAATTACATTGTATTTTAGTGCTCTGTTGAGCCATGGAAGATTCTCAAATCCATAAAACGTGTTATGCTGGGGATTTTAGTGTGGGTAGAGGGGAGGGGTGTCCTTCCATTTACACCAATTGTACAGTCAGCTCCTGGGAGTAGAGCGTTTGCTAGTCCTGAGTTTGCAAGCACTGGGAGGGGTAGGCTGTTTGTTCCACCTGACCAGGGTATCCCACCTCTGTCTTTTGATGTACCATCATCCACAGTACTCGGTGATAATGGGACGCCTCCGAGTCAGCTTAGTGACCTTATTAAGCAGATTGGTTCAGAGATAGGAGAATCTATCAGAGCGAGTTTACTGCAGCCTGGGGTTTCAAGTCTTTCTCCTGCCCGTCCCCTCACCAACCCCAGCAGTTTCCCCTGCCTGAGCAGTGTGGGTCAACCTTTATTGATGCGTCCAAGCTGAATCTGGTTGTGAAGTCAGATGTTAGTGCTCCACCTCTTTTTAGGGGTGATGGCTCAGATAAGTACTCTGTCCTGGAGTGGGAGGAGTTAATGGAAGTCTACCTAGAGAAGAGGGGGTTACACTGGGTCTGGGAATGTTGGGGAGGTAATGTCTAGGCTCATGGGGAGGGCACGGGATGTGACCAAAGACTGGAAGCGTAACAACCTTGTTGTCACAGATGTTAAGGCGGTGTTCAGTGTTTTCAAGCAACACTTTGGGGATACTGTCTGCTCAGGTATGCCATTAGCTGATTTCTATTCAATCAAACCATATGCTAATGAGGGTCCAATAGATTTCTGGATTAGGCTTAACAAAGCTGCAGAGGCAGCCGAACAGTACCTTATGAGTGAGGGCAGGACCTTACCCAATCAGTGCTCAGAGTTGGCAGTCATGTTTGTACGCAACTGTCCTGATAAAGAGTTGGCCCAAGTGTTCAAGAGCAAACCCATTCGTGACTGGACAGCCAGTGAGGTACAGGATCGGTTGGATGAACTGTTAAGGGAACGTAAAGCATGTAGAACACAACTTTCACAGCAGGTTGCTGCTGTTTTTGACTGCCCTCAGGAGGGAGTGGGTCCTGTGAAAAGACCTAATGTGTCATCTTTTTCTCAATGTGGCCGTGAACCAGACCAGGCACCATCTGTATCTGAGGGTGGGACATTAAAGAAAGTTTTGACTTTGTTAGAGAAGGCTCTGGTCAGCAATACTCAGCAATACTCAGTCTGTGAGTGGCGCAGTGGTCTAAGGCACAAGCTTTCAGCATAAGTTTTACAGGTGTCATGCCCACCCGGAGAGCGACGTCCCAGATTGCAATGGTCGCTCTAACCTCTTCTTCGCTTTTTACCCAGTATATATAATCTTCCCAAGATGTGGGTGGCTCCCTCTACTGTCAAATCCCCTGTCTACAACACACACTTCCTGTCTGTTGTATGTGGCGTTACACTAAAACATTCCCTCTTGATACTAAAATAAACATCCTCAAAGGTTCCACTTAAACCCATTAAGAAAGTCATAATCTTAATACACTACATATCCCCCCTTCGAGACGAACTAAAAGTCTCGAAAACAAACAGAATAGGATTATGACAAGTAACAATTTATCTTATTGAGTATCTTTAACATTAAACCAAAAAACATTATTCTCTAGAGTGTAAATACCTTTCCATGAATTATGAATAAATGTTCATGAAGTGTGAATACATTACTATGAAATATGAACAAATCTTTATGGAGTTTGAGAGCGAAAAACTATCTGGCAACCTTCGTTCCAAATCCATCCATCAATCAAGACAGTAAAATTATCTCACGGTCCCTCTGCCCCAGGCAACCACCTAGGTACTCCCGATGAATTCATAAATCTTTATCAATGCATTTGAAACTATGATGCAATTAAATACACATGTAAGCCCCTGCAAACAAAATACTATCCAAAAAAATGTCCACTCAGGCTGGTCGACCCATCGGACCCTATAGTGGACCTCTATCCCTGCCTAGACTCCCTGTCCCTAAGCATTCACGAAATAAACAAAAACATCTAAGATTCCCACATGTATCCAATAACATCAAATATCATTCTACAAAAAGTAATACCTAAGAATATGACACATATTATGTATTACACATGCAAATATGTCTATATTTCATTGCAGACACTGGAATGTAGTTCACTACACTTCATCTCCCCCGTAGTCTCCTCGTCCAATGCATCGTTGATGATGGAATCGGAATCTTTCCACACCTTCCTTGTTCCATCTCCTCCAGTCATTCTCCTTTCATATTGTCCTTGTTTGAGTATTTCAATCTCTACATATTCCCCCAAATGCTTCTGGAAGAAAAGAAAAGACCAAACAGTATCTTTTGCAAAACAACACTTTCAAATTAAACATCAATATCAACTAAGAATATAAAAATTATATATAAATGATGTATGAATCACATTATCCTATTTCTCCCCTTTGATTCATAACATCATACTAAAATCACACTAATATTTAAAAAAATTAAATAAAATTTAATGATCAAATAATCAAAAAGGATATTTATCCATCAATTCTCCATCCAGTCCCACTTCTCCATCTTCATCCAGATCAGGAACAGTCAACAACGGCATCTGAGTGTTGTCTCCAGGCATCACAACTCCAATTTATCTCAATATCATAGCTTTCTCAAAGGTCAGTAACAAATTACAAACATCACACACAGTGCTATCAAAACTGCAACTAAAATCTGAACCATCACTGCTCCCACTGGGCCTAACTGATCTTGAAACCAAGACTTCGCTGCTGACCATCCAGCTCCTTCAGATCTACCAAATGCATCCCTTATATTCTTCAATGCATCTATAACTATCTGGAATCAAAGTATAGGTAATATTATCAATATGATCTGCCAAAAATGTTACACCATACCATGGAAAAAGTCCCCCCTTCTCTCTTAGACTTATCATCCAATGATAGGCTTCAAGACTATGAAATGTCGCCATGTCTCTTTTCACCCTATTTCCAAACCTAGATTCAGATTTATCTGTGTCCGGTGCTACCCCTCTTTTAATGGTAGAAACCTCATAAGGAAGCTTCAACGTTGACATGTAACAACATCCTGTCCATCCATAGGGTAAGAATATATACGCTTTATCACCACAAACCCTCCAAATATCTCTAAACTTCCCAATAGTCACATTGTCAGGCAAAAGCTAATCTTTTAACCATCAAAGTCCTGCTCTTCTTACTAACTGGTACATAAAAAGTTACATTATATTTCTCATTACTACCCTTAAGGTCATGCTTACCCAAAGTTATCATATAATCATCACAATCTGATATTCCCATAAACATACCCTTTACATCATATGTTTTATTAGAATAAAAACAACTTTTAGCCCTCAATGGTTTCACCTCCAATGAATCAGGGTTCGCTGTTACCTGATTTTCCTTCCCATCTAACAAATTCACATAAGTTAATTCACTTAACCCAATAACACTTAAACCTAGGCTTAAACAAATGTTTTGACAACGACATTATTTTATCTGTTAATGATTGTTGCTGATACAATAGCCATGACAAAGCATAAGACTGACACATACTCGATAGAGGCTGAGCGACCGTCTCTAAAATGTAACCCCACGTGTCTGGTGCTGGAATTCTCAACAGACATGGACCCTCAAGATTCCTCACTGATCTTACAGAATGAGCTAGCTGCTGGAACCAAAGATTCCTACCTGCCCATCCATCTTTAATTTTCACAACAGAAGAATCAAACCAATATGCCTTCCATTTAGTTTCTCTCTTCCCTAACGAGCGGTACTGATCAGATACCTCTCCTTGTCTGTCATTAAAATCAAAGACCTCATCCTGTACCTCCATGATAGTATCCTTCACTCTTTCAGATGAATCTATATTGTTCTCTACCACTATCTGCTCTCCTATTTTAACCCTATCGTTACTACCATTGACAGCACTCTCCATCCGTATCATTTCAGAAAAGTTGTTGTTGGTGTCTGTGTCATACTTCCTACATTTGTTACTGCCGTCGTACCATTAATCCCTTTCAAAGTTACCATTAAAGTAGTTGATTTAGTTGATGTATTAACACCCTTAACTACTTCTAGTGGGAAAGCTACCGATATCCTCTGTGTATTATTTACTGTTGGAGTGACTACTGTAATATACTTCTCCTGAACTCCATCGGTGACTGTGGAAGCTTCAACAGATTTCAAATCTTCCATTATAAGCGTCACTTTACGAATTACATAGCCTTTTAAACAATAATTCTTAACCGGAACAAATTTTAATGCTTGCACTAGATAAGTACACATATATTCTCTCTGATCTTTCTCTGTAACATTACGCAAAAATAAATGAACAATCACTCATAACCCTCTTCCACTTCCTTATCGTTGTACAAACTATACTTCCTTTGACTAGGTGCAACAGCTTCTACTTCTGGTCCTGATAACAATACTTCTTCTCCATAATTATCTCTCCATGTGGGAGGAACGTCCCCATCCTAACCCTAATAACAGTCTTTTTCCCCCTAAAATTGGTGCTGGAGCTATTGGTTCCCTTATAATCAAATGCGATATATTTATGGCTTTAATAACTATCAATGTTGAAAGAGTTAAATTGCTTCTCACTGTTGTTTTAATATGCTGAAGTGTTAATGTAATTGTTGTTACTTCATCTATTTTCCCTAAGACTTTTAACTCCTTACTTGTATTTCCCTCTATCACCACTAGTGTCACTTTTTTTTAGCTCTCGGTCCTACCTCTAATCCCTGACTTTCAAACTTTTGATTATAAAAAATACACCTACAATTACCTTGATCTTCCTGCTGGGAACTGTAAGTATAGATACTCAATCACCCTCAATCTTCTCTTATCATTCAGCAACGCATACTTTCTCAATGCATCTGCTCCTAACAGATCTAAACTCCTACCATATCTATCTTCCCACTAATCTCTAAAATGTCCTTCACCACTGTTCTCTCTCTCTTACTACTAACTTTGAAACTTAGCTTACTGTCCTAGAGTTCCTTCAATCTTAGTTTTCTTAACTTTTTAATCTAATCTTTTCTCCTAACCTTTAAAAACCTTTTTTCCACTGATTTATTCACAAAATCCCTTTACCACCAATTTTTTGAATATGTGATTGGGAAGTCCCCACCTGCTTCTGACTTCTTCACACACAGACTTGACAAACGACTAAACATCTTTTAGCCTAGCCTGAAATCTCTTGGTGTAGGAATGTAACCAAGAATAACAGTCACCCCTTTTAACTTAATTTTTCAGACAGATTGTCTAATAGGCAGTCTAATAGATTATTATTAGTTATTTCAAATCCATTCTTGTCTCCCCGCCCTTCCTCCCAGGCGGTGACGGGTCATGAGGAGTGTGTGGAGGCCCTGCTGCAGCACAGCGCCAGCTTCCTGGTTCGGGACTGTAAGGGGCGGACCCCTGTCCACCTGGCGGCGGCATCCGGACACACCGGGGTGCTGGGGGGCTCCACACGCCCGCCCAGTCAGTGGAGACCCTCCCGTCATCACAGACAACCAGGGCTACACGCCACTACACTGGGCCTGCTACAACGGTACGTACTGGACTAATGGAACACTAGATCTTTTCTGATTTTCTCTCTTCAGCACCGTAAACATGTCCCTGAATTAGGCAGGCCATACAACGGTACGTACTGACTAACTGGACTGTAGCTCTGTTCTCTCCTCCATGAAGTGTACACTCATTCACTCCCTCTTATGTTTCCTCTCTCTCCAGGACCCCCCTGCATGCGGCGGCTTTCACGGACCACGTGGAGTGTCTTCAGCTGCTGCTAGGCCACAACGCCCAGGTCAACTCCCCCGATGCCTCCGGGAAGACCTCCCTCATGATGGCTGCTGAGAACGGACAAACCAACGCTGTCGGTACGTAGCCCCCTCTCCTCCGCTTTGCCTCGCCCAGCCGGCTTAAGTTCAACATGTCTGTTTTACATTTTAATAAGTCGATTAATTTCCTAATTGAGTTTCTTTATGTTTCTCTGTCTGTGTCAGAGCTGTTGGGGAGCAGTGCCAAAGCAGAGCTCATCCTGCAGGATGCAGTCAAGAACACTGCTCTTCATCTGGCCTGCAGTAAGGTGAGCATCCCCACATGAAGATGACGTTCATCTGAACAGTTGGCTCTCTCTGGTTAAAATTTTGGTCTGACATGTTTGACTCTGGTTTTTAAAGGGGCATGAAACCAGTGCTTTGTTGATATTGGAGAAGATTACAGACAGGAACCTCATCAACTCGACTAACGCAGCCTTACAGACGTACGTATGGTTCAGCTGTATTAATTGGGCCAGAAGAATTAGAAGAAGTGCACTATGGGAATAGTCTGGCATTTGGGAGGTATCCTCATTTGCTGCTGGCTAATCTGACGGTACTTTCTCCTCAGGCCGTTACACGTTGCAGCCAGAAATGGTCTGACGGTGGTGGTTCAGGAGCTACTAGTGAAGGGTGCTAAGCGTGCTCGCAGTCGATGAGAATGGTAAGATCCATAACGCTAACACCGTTTTCTTCTGTACTTCTCTTCTCAATGTGTCCACAAATGTTTCTCTCTAGTCCACTGCTTGGTTATTGTCTTAACTTTGTGTCATGTTTTCATAAAGTGTTGTAGTAAACGGTGATGCTCTGAAGTGACCTCTGCTGTTCTGTTTGAACCCCTCAGGTTACACGCCTGCCTTGGCCTGCGCCCCCAAAAAGACGTGGCACTGCCTGGGCGCGTCAATCCTGGCCACCATGATGCCCGTGTCCCCCTGCAACCCGGCGCCCAGCCTGTCCTTCAGTGCCATTAACCACTACACCACCAGCCCTCCAAGAGTGTGACCTTCGACAGCCTGCCCGTGCTGCGTAGCGAGCACAGCTCCTACTGCAGCTTCAACAACATCGGCCACCGCGAACACGATGGAGGCTTCTACAAGGATGAGGAACTCAACGACTCAGACTCAGAGACATACTGAGGGGGGTGGTGGTCGCTGCCCAGGAGGGGAGCCAAGGGCAGGCGGATGGACAGTGAAGTGGGGCAGAGGCCACAAACAAATCCACACATACACACCGTGTCTTAAATCACCACAGCCAGCTTTGGGAGGGCACGAGCCGAGACAGTCCGCACAGGAGCCTTAAGAGTCCCGCAGATGGAGAGAGAGAAATGGAGGGAGGGAGGGAGGGAGAGGGGGAGGCACAACAGGCTGGCTGGCCACACTCATCCTCTCATACCACCAGGTGTCCTTCCAGCAAGTCTGGAAGCGTAACAACCTTGTTGTCACCGATGTTAAGGCGGTGTTCAGTGTTTTCAAGCAACACTTTGGGGATACTGTCTGCTCAGGTATGCCATTAGCTGATTTCTATTCAATCAAACAAGAGCTCAAACCTGCTCTTGACAGGAAATGGGATTGAGCGCTTGGGCTGAGAAAACATAAAGGAGGATAGCCATTTGCTTTATGAGAGCAGGCCTTTTGTTCGTAATTCATGTGGGAGGAGGAACATTGCTTTAGTAATGTTACTAATAATATTCATACCTTAAGCTTCCCACTCCTTCAGGAAATAAACGTAGTATTTGTTTTCATGAGAAATTAAAGAATGACCACGTATACTTTTTTATATACAATTACTTTGATCAGGGCCACAGGCTCCCGGGTCAAAAGTAGTGTAATTTGGCAAAGCAATAGGGTGCTATTTGATTTGGTATTTACAGGAGATGACAGATTTTTATACTATGCTATTGTTCTGGCCTGTTCCTTTGCCTTCAGAAAATATTTTATATAAATTATTAATTACGTATCTTTTTCTGTGATATTTATGTCATTATTTTGTAGTTTCTTGTTGAGGTTAGGAGAGTAGGGGCAGTTGCATGAGTCGGTAATACGATGCATTGGCACATAACGCTGTGAAAAGCACTGATACATTCTCGGTGTTATTGCCCAGGGGAAAATATTCTTTGGAGAGGAGAAACATCAAACAATCGACAGCAGCATTTGTATCTTTCTTCGTTGAAAAATAGCATATATTATTCATAATCAATGTATTTCCGGACATGTAGCCTTGCTTGCGCCACTTCTTCAAAAATGAAACATCAATCTTATGTGATTGCTTGTTCAAATCCCCTTCGCTGGTCAATGCACCGGAATATGTACACACATATGCTATGTCGCAATCAGGATCAGAAACACAGTTTTTCGCCTTTTCTTTTTAAAGCGATGAAATAGCATGTACATGAAATAGTGACACCGAGTCTCCCATGAATTCTTTCGGCATCTGAAGATTGCTGTACGATTAAAGAAATGAGTTATGTTATTTATCAATGAACCATGGGCCACGTGACACCGCAGAATACTTCTGCGATAAAAAGAAAGCAGTTACATGTGCGAACAAGAAGTCATTGGCAAAGTGATGAATAGCCGTATGCCCATGCCTAACGGTGTGGTTATGTATTTGTTTTTTGCGTCCTCAATACGTTAGTTTTAAGGGCACACGCCTAAATTTGCTTCATAACTCGCAGGAGCTTACACGTATTTTCAACAACACAGAGTGCCGTACCTACAGAGCCGAAAGCGCGTCAAATTCCGTACAGCATTGTTGCGCGTCATCACCGATATTGAAACGATCAAAACCGTTGAGCTGTGCTGAGATTGCGTTTGCTCTTCGCTTGGATGATGTTCGCTCTTGGCAAGGAAATGCGCCGATTTTGCAAGGAGATGGAGAATACCACTGTAGACATGTTATTTATTTTTAATTTACTGTATATTACTGCAAAATATTATTTATTAATTTATTTATTTAATAATATAATAATTACAATTATATTAATTACTGTGTAATATTGTTTATCAGCTTGAAATAATGTGTTATTCATGCTGTAATATCAACTAAAGTATATCGTGGGAAAGTCATGAGAGTTGGCTAAAGGTGATAAATAATAAATAAGGTTATGATATATCTTCACAAATTCAACCAAAATGGCTTCATTCCCATGAAGGCGTACTACTTGACCAGGAGCAGAAGGGTTACTGACGTCACAACGATAAAGCCGCGCACGCGGTCGGGAAGCGCATTTTTGTTATACTTACCAGCTAATCAACAGTCAGTTACGTGGGAATCGTGTTTCATGGCATAAAGCCAGTCGTTGTACAGTGCCATGATACCATGGTTTCTTTTGAGGCGCTTGATACGTGATACCATGTTCATGCACGACCAAAATTACCTAAGCACCAATATCAACTCAATAATGTAGTTGAGACGAGTCATTGTTCGCATTATTTTACTAACATTTAGACAAATATATTTCATGTTGCCTAAAGTCGGCCCTGTCTATTTGCCCCATTGTTGCTTGTTGTTTTGTTGTTAAATATTCAATTCTCTGAGGAGGCAGATAATACGTTCCAGCTGTCAACAGGGGAGAGTCTATCAGCTTCATCATTAATTTTTCCCATAGGCGATTTTGTAAACACATAAAATATTTCATTTTTATTTATTTTATTTTATTTCACTTTATTTAATCAGGTAGTTATAACAGGTTCTCATTTACACCAAGTACTCGGCCAAGATAAGTAGCGAATAAACAACACAGAGCTGTATGCTGGGCAAAAACAAAGTCAGAAATACAACAGAAAAATACAGCATAGTGTGCAATGCAAGCAGTTGCGAGGTAAGGCACAAATAAGCTATAGCAAATAACACAGTATTAACACTGGACTGTTAGATGTGCAAGAGAATATGTGCAGTTGCTGAGGAAGAGCAAAATAAATATCAATATAGGATGAGGCTATGGGCTACTCAGATGGCTGTGTGCGGCGATCGGTAAGGTGCCTGACAACCGATGCCAGTTGCTGAGGGAGCACCTTCCAGCCTGGGTGACTTTTTTGCACCCGTTCCCAAAGCCAACTCTTGGCCATTCCTTTCCAGTTCTCTCTGCTGCCAATGACTGGGAACGAATTGTAAAAATCTCTGGCAAGCTGGAGACTCTTATCTCCCTCAATAACTTTAAGCATCAGTTGTCAGAGCACCTTACCGATCACTGCACCTGTACACAGCCCATCTGAAATTAGCACCCAACTACCTCATCCCTATATTGTTATTTATTTTGCTCTTTTGCACCTGCAGTAGCTCTATTTGGCAATAATCTCTTGCACATCTAGCATTCCAGTGTTAATACTATTGTAATTATTCTGCACTATAGCCTATTTATTGCCTTACCTCCATAACTTGCTACATTTGCACACACTGTATATATATTTTCTGTTGTATTTCTGACTTTATGTTTTTACCCCCATATGTAACTCTGTGTTGTTTTATTGCACTACTTTGCTTTATCTTGGCCAGGTCGAGTTGTAAATGAGAACCTGTTCTCAACTGAGCTTACCTGGTTAAATAAAGGTGAAATAAAATAAAAAATAAATAAAATAAAATATTTTATGTTTTCTAAAATCGCCTATGGAAAAATTAATGGTGGAAAAAACGATTGGAACCATTTCCTGTTTGACCGCTAGGTTTTATGGGTATTATCACACCTCCTGTAACACTCTATAGAGGGGTTGGTTGTTTAGCAACAAAACTGGCATGCAACTATGGGGCAAAATAGACAGGGTTTGACTTAGACAACATGCTAAACTATATTTAGTCTCTAAATGTTTAATGCAAACATAAATACATTTGAACAATGAACTCGTCTCAAATACATTGTTACAGTTGTTGTTTGTTAGCTAGGTAGCGAATTTTAGTCATTGCATGGACATGATATCAGTCAAAACACCTCAAAACAAGACATGGTATCAAACACCATACAACGAGCTGAAACATGCCATAGAGCTACGATTCCCCCACATGGCAGCTTGTTGTTAGCTGAGGTACAGAATCATAACAAGATACACGACTCTCCGGCCATCGATGCGCGAGCATCATTTTCGTGACGTCAGCCAACCCTTCTATGACTCCGGTCAAAAGTAGTACACTAGCCTACATAGGGAATGTGCCATTTTTGGACGAATTTATGAAGGTGCTGTCATAACCTTTGACCCCCATTTGACCCTACTGTACCTTTAGCCAACTCTCATACTCCCCGGCCATATACTTTCTAGTTTGATATTACAGCATGAATAGCACATTATTTCATTTGTTAAACAATATTACACAGTAATTAATATAATTGTAATTATTATATTATTAAATAAATAAATTAAATAAATAAAATATTACACAGTAATTAATATAATTGAAGATTTACAAAATAAATAACATGTCTACCTTGAACTCTTTATTCTCCATCTCCTTGCAAAATCAGCACATTTCCTTGCCAAAATGAACGCGCATCCGAAGCGAAAACAAACGCAATCCTCCAGCACCGCTCCAGCGGTTTCGATCAGTTTCAACGTTTATCAGTGATGACGTAACAATGCTGTACAGATTTGACGCACTTTCGATCTCGTGCTGATGCAACACTCTGTGTTGTTGAAAGCTCACGTATGGAAATCCTGCGAGTTGTAAACAAATTTAGCTATTGTTGCCCTTAAAACTGTAATGTTGAGGACGCCATGAAAAATAAAATACATAACCCACACCGTTAGGCCAAGGTACATGCAATATTCATCACTTTGCCAATAGACTTCTTGTTCCTTTTTGTATGTAGCCTTTCTTTTGGGATTAGCTACCACTGTCACCTAGAAATTGATACTAGCGGTTGTCACATAAAACAGATAACCCATAGTTCATTATTAAATAACATAACTCATTTCTTTATTTTATTACTCACAAATGTACAGCAATCTTCAGATACTGAAAGAATTCATGGGAGTTTCGAATTCAGTCACTATTTCATATGTACATGCTAGTTTCATCCTTTTTTAAAGAAAAAAAAAGGACACGAAAAACCTGTGAACCTCCTGATCCCTGATTTGAGCGAACATAGCATATGTATTGTATCATATTTCAGTTAAAATTATTTTCAAAAAGAGACAAAAACGGGGGTTTGAACAAGCAATCACATAAAAGGATTGAGTGGTTTCATTTTTTTGAAGAAGTTAAGCAAGCAAAATCCTGTCAAACTACATTGATTATAAGACCAAGACAAATAATATATATATATTTTTTTCAACAGAAGAAAATCTAAATGCTGCTGTCCTACCATTGGTTTACAGTGTTTCTCCTCTCCAAGGGAGGCATGTTTTCCCCCCTCGTATGCCTCGGAATAGTATCAGTGCTTTTCACAAACGTTGTAGTACTTAGTGTGCATCATTGTTTTCGCTCATACAGCTGCCCCTACTCTCCTAACCTCCCCTCAGTAACTAAAGAAGGCACAAAATGATGACATAAATATCACAAGAAAGAATACATGAATTAATAATTTACTTTTCTAAAATATTTTCTAGAGGGCAAAGGACAGGTAGGTTTAATAACGCAAATGTAAAAGTCCTGTCGCTCACATACAAATGCAAAATCTATAATGGCACCCTATTCTTTATAGAGTACACTACTTTTGACCAGAACCCTATGGCCCTGGTCAAAAGTAGTCTCTATAAAGGGAATAGGTGCCATTGATGGAATTTCTTTTGAAATTTCTCATGAGAGCAAATACTACGATTCTTTGGTTCCCGCAGAGGGTCAGGAGCTTAAGACATGAATGATATTATTAAAATGTTTGTTCATAAAAAATAAATGATTTCCCTCCTCCCACATGGATTACAGACAAGAGGCTAGGTGCGTTCTGACTGTCTTAGTGTGCGGATAAACATGACCATCACTCTCCTCGAAAACTTAAATGAAACATCACTCTTATGTTTTTTCTCAGCCCAAAACGCTCAATCCCATTTCTACTGTCAAAACAGGTTTTGAAAAGGCTTCTTCCACATCTTTTTGGTCCATGTCTGTTTTTCACTCAGTGAAGTGCTACTATCCCCTTGGACTACAGGTTGTTGCCGCCATAAGGTGTCCGTCTGTCTGTTGGCTGGACAGTTTCTACCGTTTAGAACCTTTGTGGGTAAAGGTAAAGGTGGGGTATAGCAGCAGCAGTTCCAGGTCCAAGTCCAGTATCTGCTGGAAGGACACCTGGTGGTACGAGAGGATGAGTGTGGCCAGCCAGCCTGTTGTGCCTCCCCCTTCCCTCCCTCCCCATTTCTCTCTCTCCAACTGCGGGACTCTTAAGGCTCCTATGCGACTGTCTCGGCTCGTGCCCTCCCAAAGCTGGCTGTGGTGATTTAAGACACGGTGTGTATGTGTGGATTTGTTTGTGGCCTCTGCCCCACATTCACTGTCCATCCGCCTGCCCTTGGCTCCCCTCCTGGGCAGCGACCACCACCCCCTCAGTATGTCTCTGGAGTCTGAGTCGTTGAGTTCCTCATCCTTGCAGAAGCCTCCATCGTGGTCGCGGTGGCCAATGTTGTTGAAGCTGCAGTAGGAGCTGTGCTCCCTGCCCAGCACGGGCATCGAAGGTCACCACTCTTGAGGGCTGGTGGTGTAGTGGTTAATGGCACTGAAGGACAGGCTGGGCGCCGGGTTGCAGGGGGACACGGGCATCATGGTGGCCAGGATCGCGCCAGGCAGTCCGCCACGTCTTTGTTGGGGCGCAGGCCGGCAGGCGTGTAACCTCGAGGGGGTTCAAACAGAACAGCAGAGGGTCACTTCAGGAGCATCACCGTTTACTATAACACTTTTGGTGAAAAACATGAAATAACAGCAGGCTAGGAGATACAAAGTTAAGACAATAACCAAGCAGTGGACTAGAGAGAAACATTTGTAGACACTTGAGAAGAGAAGTACAGAAGAAAACGGTGTTAGCGTTATGGATCTTACCATTCTCATCGACTGCTAGCACGCTAGCACCCTTCACTAGTAGCTCCTGAACACCACCGCCAGACCATTTCTGGCTGCAACGTAACGGCCTGAGGAGAAAGTACCGTCAGATTAGCCAGCAGCAAATGAGGGATACCTCCCAAATGCCAGACTATTCCCTATATAGTTACACTTCTTCTAATTCTTCTGGCCCAATTAATACAGCTGAACCATACGTACGTCTGTAAGGCTGCGTTAGTCAGTTGATGAGGTTCCTGTCTGTAATCTTCTCCAATATCAACAAAGCACTGGTTTCCTGCCCCTTTAAAAACCAGAGTCAAACATGTCAGACCAAAATTTCAACCAGAGAGAGCCAACTGTTCAGATGAACGTTCATCTTCATGTGGGATGCTCACCCTACTGCAGGCCAGATGAAGAGCAGTGTTCTTGACTGCATCCTGCAGGTGAGCTCTGCTTTGGCACTCCTCACCAAGCAGCTCTGACACAGACAGAGAAACATAAAGAAACTCAATTAGAAATTAAGCGACTTATTAAAATGTAAAACAGACATGTTGAACTTAAGCCGCTGGCGAGGCAAAGCGGAGAGGTCGATCACGCGTTGGTTTGTCCGTTCTCAGCAGCCATCATGAGGGAGGTCTTCCGGGAGGCATCGGGGGAGTTGACCTGGGCGTTGTGGCTCTAGCAGCAGCTGAAGACACTCCACGTGGTCCGTGAAAGCCGCCGCATGCAGGGGGTCCTGGAGAGAGGAGGAAACTTATTTCACCGATATCATGGTGGACTGTTATAAACAAGTTTGTTCAATTAACCCTGTTTATACCATGAATATAAAATCACTAATAGATGTATTAAAAGTAATCTACAATCCCTCATCCAACCCCAGAGGTCATTTTATGTCCTCAAGACAACATTATTCTCCAGAAGAAAAGGGACTTTGTCATGTGCTGTAGTTACCCCGTTCTTGGTGTCAGTGGCGTTGACAATGGCCGGCCCAGAGTGTCAATCAGCATCTCTGCAGCCCCCTCGTTGTCATTGATCACAGCACAGTGGGGGGGGGCTGAACGCAGTTGCCCTCGGTCTTGTGGAAAACACTCCTGTTCCTGTCATGAGCACTCTCTCTCCCTGGTAGCAACATTAATTGCATTCAATTATCTTCCACTCTGCTCACCTCCCTCTCTCTACTCAGCCTAACTAGCTCCACCTGCCCTGCTCTGCTCTTGTTACCTGGCCAGCTGCACTGCATTTCCCACTCACCATCCTCACCTTGCCTCACTCTGTTCTAATTACTCTGCCAGCTGAACTGCATTTCCCCACTACCTCTCCCAGTATATCAAGCCCTGGTTTTCAGCCAAGCCCTGTCAGATCGTCTTCAAACCCGGACCAGTAACCTGCCTGTCTGCGCTCTGACTCCTGTTTGTGATACCGATCCTTTCTTGACTGCCTCCTTGTTCTACTGCCCCGTCTATCCCAACCTGCCTTCTGGACCTCGACTACTCTCCGATCTTCAGCCCCTCCGGTAACTCGTTTCTGCCTTCTGTCTCTCACCACGATATTTGCCCAGCCCTGATCTGTACTTCTGCCTGCCATTCATATTGCTGTTGTGTGTGTGTGTTCCCCAGGTCTCCGACCACCAGATGAGCGTGCCCAGACGTTTCACCACCCTCGGCCCGATACGCCGCTCCATCACTGGGGAACACACACACTAAGCACTTGGACTGGACACCCCCGGGACATTTGGTGACCCCGGAGCACAGGTACCCACAGGAGGACCCTGAAAGACCCCTGACACCCCTGGGACTCCTCTTCCCGCCTGTAACCTTGAATAAAGAACTCTGAATTTGAACTTGCGCTCTTGGGTCCTCTTCTGCTCGTGACAGAACGATCTGACCATCATGGACCCAGCGCACTCCCTGACCACGATGGAGGAAGAGCCAGAGAGGACTGCCCTACAGCGACTGGAACGCTCTGAGGGAGACATAAATCGGATGGCTGGCGACATCGCTTCCCTTCTCCAGCTATTCAACCAGCAGCAACAACAGTTCCAACTGCAGCAACAACAGCTAGCCCAAGCCCTGCAACTACTCTCAAGCCCGGCTACTCCACCTGCACCCCCCCCTGGTCCTTTTGTTCCTGTACCACCGATACTCCTTCATCCCTCCGCTGGAGGTCCCAATGCTGCAGGCCCGGCAGTGCTGCCACCAGATCCCCACGCTCCTGAACCAAGGATTGGGAACCCGGAACGTTTTGATGGCAACCAGAAGCAAGTAAGACCATTCTTGAGCAGCTGCCGAATCCAGTTTGCACTACAGCCCAGGACTTTCTCAACAGAGGGAGCCAAGGTGGGGTATGTCATCACACATCTCACCGGTCGAGCTCGGTTGTGGGGAACGGCGGAATTCGACCGGCAAACCCCAGCCTGTGCCTCCTTCAGTGCCTTTGAGGAGAGATGTTAAAGGTCTTTGACCTAGGCTCGCCAACAGCCGAAGCGTCACAAGCTCTGCTCACCATCCGTCAGGGCAATCGGACAGTGGCAGACTTCTCCGTTGACTTTCGTACCCTGGCCAGTCAAAGCTCGTTTAACCCAGAGGCACTGGTGCAAGCCTTCCTCCATAGCCTGGCGGACTATATCAAGGACGAGCTTGTTTCCCATGACCCGCCCTCAACGCTTGATGCCGCCATTGACCTTGCCGTTCGCATTGACCGCCGTATACAGACCCGGGAGGAGGGAGAAGGGCCGTCTCAGTCAACCTGCCATCCGTGCTCGGGTCGATACCGCTTCTGTCCAGCCCCTGCCTGTCAAGTCCCATAGCCAACTCAATCAGCCTGAGCCCATGGAGATTGGCCGTGCCTCTCTGACTCCCCGAGGAGCGTCGGGCGCCGTCTAAGCTCCAACCTTTGCCTCTACTGTGGTGGCGAGAATCACCGTGTCGCTACTTGTCCGGCAAAAGCCGCAGCTCACCAGGTGTAGGGGAGATCCGGGTGAGCTCAACAAGCCTTCAGTCTCCCTCCATCCGAAAGACCCTGCTTCATCTCCGCCTTCAGCTTTCTGACAAGACTCATACATTGGCCGCCCTTGTGGATTCCGGAGCCGAAGCAAACATCATGGACCCTGAGCTTGCACAGCAACTGGGCGTGAACCATCATCAACTGACACAACCCATTCCTGCACGAGCCCTGGATGGGCATCATCTTGGCACTGTCACTCATATCTCCGCCCCTGTGACAATCCTGCTGTCAGGAAACCACCAGGAGTCCATCCAGTTTCACCTCCTACACTCACCTGGCCAACCACTCATTCTTGGATACCCGTGGCTCCGTCAGCACAACCCCCACATCGACTGGGAGACAGGAACAGTCCGTGAGTGGGGAAGGAGTTGTCACCAGACCTGTTTAAGGGGGCCACCCTGCCCGTTCACCGGGGAAGGATCTAGCGCTACCTCCGACATATCCAATGTTCCGGCCTGTTACCACAGCCTGAAAGAGGTGTTCAACAAATCCAAGGCGACATCTCTACCCCCACACAGACCCTATGACTGCGCGATTGATCTCCTGCCTGGCACAGCACCTCCCAAGGGTCGTCTGTATTCACTGTCAGCCCCGGAAAGAAAGGCCATGGAGGACTACATTAATGACTCTCTTGCCTCCGGGATAATTGGACGTCGTCTTCCCCGCAGGAGCGGGATTCTTCTTTGTCGGCAAGAAGGACGGTTCTCTTCGTCCATGCATAGATTACCGGGGTCTGAACGACATCACGGTTAAGAATCGCTACCCACTGCCCTTACTTTCGTCTGCCTTCGAACTGCTGCAGGGAGCCACTGTATTCACTAAGCTGGACCTTCGCAATGCCTACCATCTGGTGCGGATGAGGGAGGGAGACGAATGGAAGACAGCGTTCAACACACCAACCGGCCACTATGAATATCTCGTCATGCCCTTCGGCCTCACCAATGCCCCAGCAGTTTTTCAAGCCCTAGTGAATGATATCCTCAGGGACATGCTAAATACGTTCGTATTTGTGTACCTTGACGATATTTTAATATTCTCAAAGACTCTGTCAGAACACACGCACCACGTCCGGTTGGTCCTGCGCCGCCTGCTGGAGAACTCTCTTTTCGTGAAGGCAGAGAAGTGCGAGTTCCATGCCAAGACCGTTTCATTCCTGGGGTATGTGGTGACCGAGGGCAGCATTCAGATGGATCTCACGAAGGTGTCGGCTGTCACTTCCTGGCCAGTTCCTGAGTCTCGGAAGAAGTTGCAACAGTTCCTGGGCTTTGCCAACTTTTATAGGAGATTCATCAGAAACTATAGCACAGTGGCTGCACCCCTCACGGCGCTAACCAGCACTAAACAACCGTACCAATGGACATCAGCTGCTGATAAGGCCTTCAATATCCTCAAGACATGTTTCACTTCTGCTCCCATCCTCCAGATGCCAGATGCAGCAAGGCAGTTTGTGGTGGAGGTAGATGCTTCGGACGTGGGAGTGGGTGCAGTGCTTTCTCAAAGAGCAGCTGAGGATGGCAAGATGCACCCCTGTGCCTTCTACTCCCCGTCGGCTAACCCCTGCCGAATGCAACTACGACATTGGGAACCGCGAGCTGTTGGCTGTCAAGCTCGCCCTTGAAGAATGGCGGCACTGGTTAGAGGGGTCAAAGGAACCATTCGTAGTGTGGACAGACCACAAGAACCTGGAGTATATCCAAACAGCCAGGAGGCTGAACTCCCGTCAACAGCGGTGGTCTCTGTTCTTTACGCGCTTCAATTTCACGCTCTCCTACCGCCCGGGATCTCGCAACATCAAACCTGATGCTCTTTCCCGGATGTTTCAGAAGGACGAGACCACCGCCATGACAGCTCCCATTCTTCCCAGCCACTTGGTCGTAGCGGCCCTCACCTGGGAGATCGAGAAGCAGGTCATGGAGGCTCTTCGGGACCAGCCAGGTCCAAGCACCAGCGCCCCCAACCGTCTGTTTGTTCCAGCAAATCTCAGGTCACCTGTGATTCAGTGGGGGGCACGAATCCCGCTCTGGCCTGTCATCCCGGCATCACTCGCACCCTTCATCTGGTCCGCCAGCGGTTCTGGTGGCGGGGGATGAGACGGGATGTCCGAGAATTCATCCGAGCTTGTCCCACTTGTAACCGAAACAAGACTCCCAACCAGCCTCCTGCTGGGTTGCTGCAACCCCTACTCATACCCAAGAGGCCCTGGTCCCACGTTTCACTGGACTTTGTTACGGGCCTTCCGCCCTCTGACGGACACACAGTCATCCTTACCATTGTTGACCGCTTTAGTAAGATGACCCACTTCGTGCCCCCTTCCCAAACTACCCTCTGCTAAAGAGACCTCCCAGGTGGTCCTGGAACATGTGTTTCGTATCCATGGCCTACCCCAGGATATAGTGTCAGACCGGGGCCCGCAATTCTCAGCAACCTTTTGGAAGGAGTTCTGTCATCTCCTTGGGGCCACCGCCAGCCTATCGTCTGGATTCCACCCGCAGTCAAACGGCCAGACTGAACGCATGAACCAGGAGCTGGAGAAGGCACTGAGGTGTGTGGCTTCCCAAAATCCCCGGGGCCTGGGCTCAACACCTGCTCTGGGTGGAATATGCCCATAATTCACTCACCAGTTCCTCCACCGGGCTCTCCCCCTTTCAGTGTGTCTACGGGTATCAACCTCCACTGTTTGCCAGCCAGGAGGCGGATGCCACCTGTCCGTCTGCTCTTGCGTATGCCCGCCGCTGCCGCCGCACTTGGGCCCAGGCTCGCACTGTGCTCCTGAAGTCTGGAACCAGCTACGCCGTCGGTGCCAACCGACGGAGGACCCCAGCACCTACTTACCGGGTTGGTCAGAAGGTCTGGCTGTCTGCCCGGATCTGCCGCTGCGGGTTGTATCACGAAAGCTGGCCCCTCGCTTCATTGGTCCTTTTCCTGTGCAGAAAGTCATCAGTCCAACGGCGGTCCGACTTCAGTTGCCCGCTTCCATGCGGGTCCACCCCACCTTCCACGTCTCCAAGGTCAAGCCGGTCCATGAAAGTCCCCTGGTCCCTGCAGCTCCGGCGCCACCTCCTCCGCGCCTCGTAGATGGCGGTCCTGTCTTCACCGTCCGGCGGCTGCTCCGCTCTAGGCGAAGGGGTAGGGGTCTCCAGTACCTCGTTGATTGGGAGGGATATGGTCCAGAGGAGAGGACCTGGATCCCGGCCAGGAGGATAGTGGACCGGACCCTTATCACTGACTTCCACCGACTACATCCTGATCAGCCTGCAATCCGTAGGGGGCCGTCCAAGAGGGGTTCCTAGCCGTCCGGCCCGCCCTGCTCCTGTCTCAGTGCCTGTCCTGTCTCCCGACCGTGACCCTCCAGCTCCTTCTGAGGATGAGGAGATTCACTCGGACCGCTCGGAGGAGTTCTGACCCGCCGCCTGCTCCCCTCCACCCTCCCGGCATGATGTTGTTCTTGGGACTTCTGGGGCCGTCCCTTGGAGGGGGTCCTGTCATGAGCACTCTCTCTCCCTGGTAGCAACATTAATTGCATTCAATTATCTTCCACTCTGCTCACCTCCCTCTCTCTACTCAGCCTAACTAGCTCCACCTGCCCTGCTCTGCTCTTGTTACCTGGCCAGCTGCACTGCATTTCCCACTCACCATCCTCACCTTGCCTCACTCTGTTCTAATTACTCTGCCAGCTGAACTGCATTTCCCCACTACCTCTCCCAGTATATCAAGCCCTGGTTTTCAGCCAAGCCCTGTCAGATCGTCTTCAAACCCGGACCAGTAACCTGCCTGTCTGCGCTCTGACTCCTGTTTGTGATACCGATCCTTTCTTGACTGCCTCCTTGTTCTACTGCCCCGTCTATCCCAACCTGCCTTCTGGACCTCGACTACTCTCCGATCTTCAGCCCCTCCGGTAACTCGTTTTCTGCCTTCTGTCTCTCACCACGATATTTGCCCAGCCCTGATCTGTACTTCTGCCTGCCATTCATATTGCTGTTGTGTGTGTGTGTTCCCCCAGGTCTCCGACCACCAGATGAGCGTGCCCAGACGTTTCACCACCCTCGGCCCGATACGCCGCTCCATCACTGGGGAACACACACACTAAGCACTTGGACTGGACACCCCCGGACATTTGGTGACCCCCGGAGCACAGGTACCCACAGGAGGACCCTGAAAGACCCCTGACACCCCTGGGACTCCTCTTCCCGCCTGTAACCTTGAATAAAGAACTCTGAATTTGAACTTGCGCTCTTGGGTCCTCTTCTGTTCGTGACAGTGTTTTGGGTAGAAAATGACTCTATATCTATGCAGGACCTAACTTGTACAGTTTCATCTATTTTAAAAACCAAGGAGGTAAAAATGCCAGTCTTCTCTTTGAGTGCCCTTGAGTGCACCTCAATTTAAAGAGGTATATCAATTCAACCATTTGAAATGGATGTCCATTCAATTAAGAACATATTATTCTTATTAGAAATGAATCAGCTACAAATTAGGTAGGCGTACTTGTTTTTTTTACACAACCTACTCTTTTGGTACATATTTATTGAGATAATTGATTACAACATATGTTGGTGATTAACACAGAGAGAGGTTTTTTTCTGTCATCAATAGAATGCATTAGCCATTAGGCTGGCTCACTACAATTGTAACATGACATCTCAGGTGTCAGGATGAAGCATTTTCTCACAAAAAGAGGACTCAAGCAAACTATCTCTCTTCAACAGTTTCACTAGTCATGTTAGGTCTACTTAAAATGTCACATTCATACACAAGTAATTTGAAAATAAGTTATACTACTGAAACACATTCACAATAAGTTATATTACAACCTACCTCTGAAGTAAGCAGTGTGTTCTCTCACTAATGAAATAGGACATTAATAATTTGTCAGTGGTTAGTTGAATCAGTCTCTTTGCACTGTTCAGTTTGTCTGTGCAACAGGTAACCTTCCAGAATCGGAATCTTGTGATGTCACAATGGAGTCCCCATTGCCATGGTTACCCACACCAGCTTTCATGTGTTATCAAATGCTGGCACAATTTAGTTTATTTATTTTAGATTTTTTGTACCTATGCAGCACAGTCATACCTAATATATACAATGAATCCATATAACCTAATTTTTTATTAAAATAAAATGCTGTAACTCATGTAAAATGGTTGACCATTCAAACGACATGTGTTTTGCCTAATTAAAAGTCTATATGTTTTAGATATCATAAATAGCAGCCAGGCTTACTTAGGTTGTTTGTTCGATCTCAGCCTACCACTAATGCCAATATTTTTCATCATCATCATCATCATCATCATCAATGAAATACATAGGCTACCTTACTACAGTAAAACAAGTCTTCCATAGTCTATGTCACCTCAGTAACAAAGTTCCAAAAAAGAAATGAGGGTTCAAGAAAACATCTCTCTTCAATGGCCTCAGCTATTAGCCATATGATCAACAAGGTCAACTGCAGCACTAAAATCAAGAAGCAGCTCATCCACAAGTTTATCTTGGTCAAGTGATCTGAGCCATTGATCGATTAAATCAACGAGAGCTGTTGCAGTCGAGTGATCCTTACGGTATCTTTACGGTACGCATGCTCATAGAGGGATAAAATTAGCTGGATGTGTAATTATATAGGCCCAAAAAATGTAATTGAAGAGTAGGTGTCATTGATGTTTAGCATTTAAGTTTAATAAATAATTAAATAAAGAAATCAATATCAGCTGACTATAGAAAAGTATTGTTTAAAATTATGTTTGAACATTTTCTTATCCGTG
This sequence comes from Coregonus clupeaformis, assembly GCF_020615455.1. Taxonomy (NCBI): domain Eukaryota; kingdom Metazoa; phylum Chordata; class Actinopteri; order Salmoniformes; family Salmonidae; genus Coregonus; species Coregonus clupeaformis. The sequence continues at coordinate 19,696 of NW_025535114.1, read as the reverse complement.
TCTTTCCAGTTGATATAACCAAACAGACAACCTTTGTTGCTCAAGAGCGCCACACATTCCTCCATTCATTCTCTATCATATTCCCTCCATCAAATTCCTCTATCATATTCCCTCCATCATATTCTCTCTATTATATTTCTCTCCATCATATTCCACTCCATCATAATACTCGCTATCATATTCCCTCTATCATATTCCTCTTTATTTTTACAGGGAATCCAAATTGAGACCAGTGTCTCTTTTTCAATGGTGCCCTGTGTTATATCAATTAACAATCCAAACAGCTTAAACAGATAAAATTACATACAGAGTAGAAAATATATAGAGCAAAATTATTAGACTTGAACACATACATTTCACAATGAACAGGTCTTGTATTTAACCAGTTGAGCTGACAACCATTTTGCACTGTTTCACTAGGGCTTTAGTCATCAATCTAGCAAGAGGGAAATATTTTATTAATGTAGTGGTGTCCCTCCCCCCCAGGAAGCTACGACCTTTAGCTTTCACCTGGAATTGTTCATTTATGTCTGAGAAAAAAACACTTTCCAAACCATATGATCTAGTACACAAGAAAAGTATAATACAACCTTCTTTACTACTTTGCCAAACATTTCATGACATTAGTGAGAGTCAAAATCTGTAAAATTTGTGAATGTCTAAATTAACATTTGGGCAATTTGACCAGTGTACATCACTCCTATAGACAATGAGAGATGGGCTATGTAAAGGTCTCGATTTTGTCGTTCTGAACAAATGTTTGACTTCCACACAAAATTACTTCTTGACTTATTTTAGGTTTAAGGAAGTGTGTAGGTTTAAACTATTGCTTTAAAGGGAAGAGAGGGGGGAGGAGGAGAGAGCGCGAGAGATGGGGGGAGTGGGAGAAAGAGGGAAGGAGGGGGAGGAGGGGGAGGAGGTGGAGGGCAGCTGTGTCCGACACACCATACTTACACCTGCAACAGGTAGGCCAGGGGGCGGGACCTGTAGGTGAGACTCATAACATGATAAGGGGGGGCAGGTGAAGAAGGGGTGTTGCTGGAGTCAAGGAAGGGAGGGTGTTCCTACGAGCCCCCCTGCCAGCGAGACGGGGAGCAGGGAGGAAGTCTGTCCATGGAGCATTTCTGGGTCATTGGGTCGCCTCCAATGAGATTAGATCACCCTCTACAATGTAAAGCAGTTTGAGTACTGGGGGTTCTCTGTATAAATCCAAGGTGAAACCTCCAGGGGCTAGCCTTCTCTCAGCGGAGAGTCTGCTCTGGGCTGCCTGCGAAAGGTGCTCCTCTGTGGGAAAGAGGAGAGAACAAGAGGCCCCAGAAGAGATCTCCTTATGGTAGTGATGGACAGATCAACTCTCCTTGTTATCTTCCACCTCTTCCTCTTCCTCTTGCTCGGCCTTCTCCCTCCTTTCCTTCTTACAGTCTTACAGTCCTTCTTACAGTCATTATCTCCCTTTCCTCCTTCCTCTCCTCCCTCTTTCTCTTCCTCTACCTTCCTCTCCCTCCTTCCCTCTTGGTAAACCTTGTTTAGTCGAGCCAGATTGTGGATAGCTAGCCATGGTTTAGACCACTGTCGCTGTCTGGGTGGGGGGGGGATACAGGACTGGTCCACTGGACTCAGCTCACATGGGGAGAACCTGCTGCTGCTGCCACTCCCCTCTTACCTGGGATGAGATCACGCTTTGGAGGAAACCTGGCACCATCCCTACGGGAAGCATGGTGGTGGCAGCATCATGCTCCGGGAGGATTTTCAGGGACAGGGACTGGGAACACGCCCCATTCACATCGACGGGGCTGTAGTGGAGCAGGTCGAGAGTTTCAAGTTCCTTGGTGTCCACATCACCAACAAACTATCATGGTTCAAACACACCAAGACAGTCGTGAAGAGGGCACGACAACGCCTTTTCCACCACAGGAGACTGAAAAGATTTGGCATTGGTCCCAAGATCCTCAAAAAGTTCTACAGCTGCACCATCGAGAGCTTCCTGACCAGTTGCATCACCGCCTGGTATGGCAACTGCTCGGCATCCGACCGTAAGGCGCTAGAGGGTAGTGCGTACGGCCCAGTACATCACTGGAGCCAAGCTTCCTGCCATCCAGGACCTATATACTTGGAGGTGTAAGAGGGAGGCCCAAAAAATTGACAAAGACTCCAGTCACCCAAGTCATAGACTGTTCTCTCTGCTACCGCACAGCAAGCGGTACCAGAGTGCCAAGTCTAGGTCCAAAAGGCCCCTTAACAGCTTCTATCCCCAATTCATAAGACTGCTGAACAATTAATCAAATGGCCACCCGGACTATTTACATTGACACCTCCCCCTTTGTTTTTACACTGGTAATAGGAATCTGAATCGGTTTCCTTTTCTTTTTACCTTGCTTTTGTTATTATTATTTTTTTTTTTTTTTTTTTTACATTTCGTAAAATGTTATAATTACAAAAACATTTCATTTTAATTTCAATTTAGTAACATACTGTATCATTCAAATAAATATTATTATTTGTCTAATCATATTTTGCCAGCTAACTGGGTGGCAGGCTGCAATCAGTAGCTGTAATTAAGTACAGCAGCCACCAACCATCTAACGTTAATGCCTCGGATAATGAGGTTAGAAGAACAGCTGAATGGTCGGTAGCTAGCTGGCTCAATTACAGGTACTCTTAAGCGTGAAATAACATTGGAAACAACTAACCACAGTTGCTAAAAGTTACCAGTAGCTACCCACTAGCTAGCTAGCTTTGTTGGTCCAAGTGGTGGGTTAGCTAGCACTCGTGCTTCGCCGGGGTCCACCGAATAGAATACTTACCTACAATAATTACCTACAATAACCTACAATAACTACCTAAGTAAACTACCTATAATACCTGACTACAATACCTACATACAATCTAAATACATGGTTTAAGCTTTACTCAACAACATATAAGAAGCCAGCTTATCTCCTGCTAGAGAAAACACAACCTCTCCCCGACAACCTCGAGGCAAGAGACCTTTCTCTTTTCTCGCCATCTTTCAACTTCTTATTCAGTTCCTTATTTTTCTCTTTTTCCTCCATCTTTAAAAATGTGACTTTCTGCTTGAGGTTCATGGCCAGAAAGCCCACTCTTCCCAGGATGGTCTCTGCTCTCTCTGATGAAACCGCCCCATTGGAGCTCTTGGAATGGGCACGGTCCGCCTCACTCTTCAAACCCTCCCTCGGGCTCACCTCCTCCTTGGCGCCCTCTCTTCACTCTCAATGTCAATGCCTGTCCAATAATCCTAACAGGAAGACATTGACTCTAGATGTAATATTGTTCCAATGTGGCACATTCAATACACATTTGAGTGATCAACATACATTGATGGCCTCATGGGGCACACAATTTAGAGGACAGTAATTGAGGTAACTTGTTTATTTGTATCCCAAACCGATTTTGTAATAGCCATAGATGTTCTTCCTGGGTCCACACCAAACGTAATACAAATGTTAACCCTAGTAAGGGGTGATGTTTTATACTATGAGCATAGATTAGCAGGGTTGGGGTCAATTCAATTTCAATTCCAGTCAATTCAGGAAGTACTTAATTCAATGCTTTGAATTGAAATGGAACAGACCCCCAACCCTGTAGAGTAGAAGTGTAAAATAGGACACCTACCTTTGCCTTTTTCAGCGTCCAGGGCCTGGGTTCCTCATCCTCTGACCTGCATATGGAGGCTCTCACTCTAACAGGCGTCTTAGTGGCCATGCAGAGCAGAGGGGTTGCCAGAGTTAAGTTAGCATCTGGGACCAGCTGGTGAGCATGAGGGCAGCGATCCACCTCTTCACTAGTGCCCTTCCCTTTCTGCTCTGGCTGCTTGTGGTCCTTGTCATGGATGCATGCCAGGCTTGGAGGAAGTGCTAGGACAGGGCTTTTATCACTCATCAGTTCCTCTCTTGACAGTGGATGCAACTGCACTTGCCTCTGTGTTAACTGAGCACTATGTGGTGTCCTCAACTGTCTCCTCTGGCTGCTTGTGGTCATTGTTGTTGTGAATGCATTGCAGACCTGGAGGACTTTTATCATCCCAGGTGTAAATAGCAACAGTTGCCTCTGTGTCGACTGAGCACTTTGTAGTGCACTCAACTGTCTTCCATAGCGGTTTGTGGTCATTGTTGTGGGTGCAGGTCAGGATTAGAGGCAGTGTTGCAGGTGCAGGAGGACTTTTTTCAGCCAAACACTCCTCCGTGTGGACAGTGGACACAGAAACGGCTGCTTCCCTGTCAACTGGACACTTGTTGGTGTCCTCTACTGCCTCCCCTGGCAGAGTGTGGACAGTGGAGACGGAAACGGCCGCTTCCCTGGACACTTGACTCTTGGTGGTGTCCTCTACTGCCTCCTCTGGCTGCTTGTGGCCATTGTCTAGAATGTGTGGCAACTTTGAAGGCAGCATTGGAGCCGGGCTTTTATCACCCAACAGGTTCTCTCCTGGACAATGGATGTGCCTGCAGTGATCGCTGTGGTAACGGAGGACTCGGTGGCATCCTCTTTTGTCTCCTCTGTCAGTTTGTGGTCAGAGTCTCGGATACATGGCGAGCTTGGAGGCAGTGCTGCAGGGTCAGGAGGGCTTTGATCAGCTGCCATGTCCTCTTTGAGGTGAGTGGACACATCATTGTTTGTTTCACTGATAACTGGACACTTGGTGGTGTCCTCTACTGCCTCCCCTGGCAGTTTGTAGTCAACTTCAAAGACAAGTGGCAGACTTGGAGGCAGCATTGGGACAGGGCATTTAGCTGCTGATCTGTACACTCCAAAATCAACAGTAGCTGTGCCTGCAGTGGTCTCTGTAGCAACTGAGACCTCATAGGTATCCTCTACTGTCTGCTCTGATGGCATGAAGTCATCGCCAAAGACTGTTGGCAGGCATGTAGGCAGCACTGAAGGAAGACTTCTAGCTGCCCATCGATTCTCTCCCTTGACAGTGGCTGTGGTAGCAGTGGTCTCTGTGGCAACTGGGCACTCTGTGGTTGAAACAGCAGGCTTAGAGGTTTCGAGGAAATTGAATGAATTGCCAATGAACCGCTGAGCCAGGGGTGGGAGGGAGTAATGATAGAATCTGTCCTCTTCCTCAACATTAGATATTGCCACTGGAGCAACTGAGACCTCAGTGGTGCCCTCTACTGCCTGATGTGGCTGCATGGAGTCTTCGCCAAAGAAGTGTGGCAGGTATCGATGCAGCATTGAGGAAAGATGTATATCTGTCCATAGGTCCTCTCGTATACCTGTAGATACGCCTGCAGTGGCCTCTGTGGCAACTGGGCATTCAGCAGACTGGCAGGTTTCAGGGACAAAGTATGAAAATACAATGAACCGCTGTGCATCCTGGAGCGCGTATGGCAAATGGAGAGGGGGGGATGCAACATGGTAGGTATAGGCCTCTGATTGGTGAAAGCCAGTGGTGGGAGGGAGTCAATACAGGGAGCCATGAACTCAGTGAGAGGACAGTTGCTCACATCTCACACATTCTGCGTGAGAAAAGAAACAGACATGATGAAAGTGATCACATTCAGTACATACATACATACATACATACTGTATGAGTCAGCACTACTTACTTATACATCATATATATATATATATATATATATATATATATATATATATTATATATATAGTGTCCTCTAAGATGCTCTGCACCAGTCTGTCCCAACCCTTGGTCCCCTAGCCAATGGGCCAGCTAAGTGTAAAAATACATGCCCCACACCCAGCATAACATTTGACATTTTAGCCATTTATCCGACGCTTTTATCCAGAACGACTTATAGTTAGTTAGTGCATTCAACTTAAGGTAGCTAGGTGAGACAACCACATAATCCTGATATGAGCGTCTATGATAGAACGGTTGTTTATTTTTTATGACCAGACAACCATAAGAACTGAGGACATAAATTCACTGAAACAGACAGACACGATACAACACATTTAGACAAGAACAGTTATAAGCATTGCCATGGTGTAGCCTAATACAAAAAGAAATAAGGACAAAACATTGTTAGCTTACATTCCATGGCATATGGAACATTTTGCCCTTACAATAACTTATATTTGCTTTAATTTAATATTGTTAAACAGAACTCTTGTCGACTTTGTCAAAGTTGGTCTTGTTACCTCCTCAATCAGTCTTGGCATTTTCCTCGCCTTGAACCAAATCCTCTTCATCTTCTTCTCCTGATCCTTCTGATTCTGCAAAACCAGAGCCAACCTGGCTCCCAGCTCCATCACGTAGTCTGTCTAGATCGCCCTTTCCTCCAACCGACACTCACCCCTCCTCTGTGTCAGCGTTGAACCCTCCATGTCTTCCTCTTAGCTAACAATAACTCTGGAAAATACACAACGTTGTAGTAAGTGGGTGTTGCTAACCAAATAATAATGCATCTCTTTACAATGTGCACACGTTTTCTTCCCAGCTACTTACAATTAATCAAGTGAGAATCCTGATCCAGATATGTTTAGGCAATAGGCCTATCTGAATTACTAGTAAAAAGTTGGCTACTGGAAAAGCGACCAAGTTCAAATGAATCGATTTTGGCTGTTCTTATCATTTCGTGAACAATATCCTTCATGACATCATCATTGTGATGCAAGGCGTTGCCATGGCAGATGAAAAAGCACAACACAGACTTTAAAAAAGCAAACTTCAGGGTCTTTCTGTACCTTACTATTGAGCCTTATTCAACCCCTCATGTAGCTCTACTCCATATTGGGCCTGGTTCTCACAAACCACACTAATCACTTCCATCATATCATTGAAAACACTGTGTTTTGGGTAGAAAATGACTCTATATCTATGCAGGACCTAACTTGTACAGTTTCATCTATTTTAAAAACCAAGGAGGTAAAAATGCCAGTCTTCTCTTTGAGTGCCCTTGAGTGCACCTCAATTTAAAGAGGTATATCAATTCAACCATTTGAAATGGATGTCCATTCAATTAAGAACATATTATTCTTATTAGAAATGAATCAGCTACAAATTAGGTAGGCGTACTTGTTTTTTTACACAACCTACTCTTTTGGTACATATTTATTGAGATAATTGATTACAACATATGTTGGTGATTAACACAGAGAGAGGTTTTTTTTTCTGTCATCAATAGAATGCATTAGCCATTAGGCTGGCTCACTACAATTGTAACATGACATCTCAGGTGTCAGGATGAAGCATTTTCTCACAAAAAGAGGACTCAAGCAAACTATCTCTCTTCAACAGTTTCACTAGTCATGTTAGGTCTACTTAAAATGTCACATTCATACACAAGTAATTTGAAAATAAGTTATACTACTGAAACACATTCACAATAAGTTATATTACAACCTACCTCTGAAGTAAGCAGTGTGTTCTCTCACTAATGAAATAGGACATTAATAATTTGTCAGTGGTTAGTTGAATCAGTCTCTTTGCACTGTTCAGTTTGTCTGTGCAACAGGTAACCTTCCAGAATCGGAATCTTGTGATGTCACAATGGAGTCCCCATTGCCATGGTTACCCACAGCAGCTTTCATGTGTTATCAAATGCTGGCACAATTTCGTTTATTTATTTTAGATTTTTTGTACCTATGCAGCACAGTCATACCTAATATATACAATGAATCCATATAACCTAATTTTTTTATTAAAATAAAATGCTGTAACTCATGTAAAATGGTTGACCATTCAAACGACATGTGTTTTGCCTAATTAAAAGTCTATATGTTTTAGATATCATAAATAGCAGCCAGGCTTACTTAGGTTGTTTGTTCGATCTCAGCCTACCACTAATGCCAATATTTTTCATCATCATCATCATCATCATCATCAATGAAATACATAGGCTACCTTACTACAGTAAAACAAGTCTTCCATAGTCTATGTCACCTCAGTAACAAAGTTCCAAAAAAGAAATGAGGGTTCAAGAAAACATCTCTCTTCAATGGCCTCAGCTATTAGCCATATGATCAACAAGGTCAACTGCAGCACTAAAATCAAGAAGCAGCTCATCCACAAGTTTATCTTGGTCAAGTGATCTGAGCCATTGATCGATTAAATCAACGAGAGCAACACGCATGCTCATAGAGGGATAAAATTAGCTGGATGTGTAATTATATAGGCCCAAAAAATTTAATTGAAGAGTAGGTGTCATTGATGTTTAGCATTTAAGTTTAATAAATAATTAAATAAAGAAATCAATATCAGCTGACTATAGAAAAGTATTGTTTAAAATTATGTTTGAACATTTTCTTATCCGTGTCTTTCCAGTTGATATAACCAAACAGACAACCTTTGTTGCTCAAGAGCGCCACACATTCCTCCATTCATTCTCTATCATATTCCCCTCCATCAAATTCCTCTATCATATTCCCTCCATCATATTCTCTCTATTATATTTCTCTCCATCATATTCCACTCCATCATAATACTCGCTATCATATTCCCTCTATCATATTCCTCTTTATTTTTACAGGGAATCCCAATTGAGACCAGTGTCTCTTTTTCAATGGTGCCCTGTGTTATATCAATTAACAATCCAAACAGCTTAAACAGATAAAATTACATACAGAGTAGAAAATATATAGAGCAAAAATTATTAGACTTGAACACATACATTTCACAATGAACAGGTCTTGTATTTAACCAGTTGAGCTGACAACCATTTTGCACTGTTTCACTAGGGCTTTAGTCATCAATCTAGCAAGAGGGAAATATTTTATTAATGTAGTGGTGTCCCTCCCCCAGGAAGCTACGACCTTTAGCTTTCACCTGGAATTGTTCATTTATGTCTGAGAAAAAAACACTTTCCAAACCATATGATCTAGTACACAAGAAAAGTATAATACAACCTTCTTTACTACTTTGCCAAACATTTCATGACATTAGTGAGAGTCAAAATCTGTAAAATTTGTGAATGTCTAAATTAACATTTGGGCAATTTGACCAGTGTACATCACTCCTATAGACAATGAGAGATGGGCTATGTAAAGGTCTCGATTTTGTCGTTCTGAACAAATGTTTGACTTCCACACAAAATTACTTCTTGACTTATTTTAGGTTTAAGGAAGTGTGTAGGTTTAAACTATTGCTTTAAAGGGAAGAGAGGGGGGAGGAGGAGAGAGCGCGAGAGATGGGGGGGAGTGGGAGAAAGAGGGAAGGAGGGGGGAGGAGGGGGGAGGAGGTGGAGGGCAGCTGTGTCCGACACACCATACTTACACCTGCAACAGGTAGGCCAGGGGGCGGGACCTGTAGGTGAGACTCATAACATGATAAGGGGGGCAGGTGAAGAAGGGGTGTTGCTGGAGTCAAGGAAGGGAGGGTGTTCCTACGAGCCCCCTGCCAGCGAGACGGGGAGCAGGGAGGAAGTCTGTCCATGGAGCATTTCTGGGTCATTGGGTCGCCTCCAATGAGATTAGATCACCCTCTACAATGTAAAGCAGTTTGAGTACTGGGGGTTCTCTGTATAAATCCAAGGTGAAACCTCCAGGGGCTAGCCTTCTCTCAGCGGAGAGTCTGCTCTGGGCTGCCTGCGAAAGGTGCTCCTCTGTGGGAAAGAGGAGAGAACAAGAGGCCCCAGAAGAGATCTCCTTATGGTAGTGATGGACAGATCAACTCTCCTTGTTATCTTCCACCTCTTCCTCTTCCTCTTGCTCGGCCTTCTCCCTCCTTTCCTTCTTACAGCTACAGTCCTCTTACAGTCATTTTCTCCCTTTCCTCCTTCCTCTCCTCCCTCTTTCTCTTCCTCTACCTTCCTCTCCTCCTTCCCTCTTGGTAAACCTTGTTTAGTCGAGCCAGATTGTGGATAGCTAGCCATGGTTTAGACCACTGTCGCTGTCTGGGTGGGGGGGGATACAGGACTGGTCCACTGGACTCAGCTCACATGGGGGAGAACCTGCTGCTGCTGCCACTCCCCTCTTACCTGGGATGAGATCACGTTTGGAGGAAACCTGGCACCATCCCTACGGTGAAGCATGGTGGTGGCAGCATCATGCTCCGGGAGGATTTTCAGGGACAGGGACTGGGAACACGCCCCATTCACATCGACGGGGCTGTAGTGGAGCAGGTCGAGAGTTTCAAGTTCCTTGGTGTCCACATCACCAACAAACTATCATGGTTCAAACACACCAAGACAGTCGTGAAGAGGGCACGACAACGCCTTTTCCACCTCAGGAGACTGAAAAGATTTGGCATTGGTCCCAAGATCCTCAAAAAGTTCTACAGCTGCACCATCGAGAGCTTCCTGACCAGTTGCATCACCGCCTGGTATGGCAACTGCTCGGCATCCGACCGTAAGGCGCTACAGAGGGTAGTGCGTACGGCCCAGTACATCACTGGAGCCAAGCTTCCTGCCATCCAGGACCTATATACTTGGAGGTGTAAGAGGGAGGCCCAAAAAATTGACAAAGACTCCAGTCACCCAAGTCATAGACTGTTCTCTCTGCTACCGCACAGCAAGCGGTACCAGAGTGCCAAGTCTAGGTCCAAAAGGCTCCTTTAACAGCTTCTATCCCCAATTCATAAGACTGCTGAACAATTAATCAAATGGCCACCCGGACTATTTACATTGACACCTCCCCCTTTGTTTTTACACTGGTAATAGGAATCTGGATCGGTTTCTTTTCTTTTTACCTTGCTTTTGTTATTATTATTATTTTTTAAACTTTTCTTTTTACATTTCGTAAAATGTTATAATTACAAAAACATTTCATTTTAATTTCAATTTAGTAACATACTGTATCATTCAAATAAATATTATTATTTGTCTAATCATATTTTGCCAGCTAACTGGGTGGCAGGCTGCAATCAGTAGCTGTAATTAAGTACAGCAGCCACCAACCATCTAACGTTAATGCCTCGGATAATGAGGTTAGAAGAACAGCTGAATGGTCGGTAGCTAGCTGGCTCAATTACAGGTACTCTTAAGCGTGAAATAACATTGGAAACAACTAACCACAGTTGCTAAAAGTTACCAGTAGCTACCCACTAGCTAGCTAGCTTTGTTGGTCCAAGTGGTGGGTTAGCTAGCACTCGTGCTTCGCCGGGGTCCACCGAATAGAATACTTACCTACAATAATTACCTACAATAACCTACAATAACTACCTAAGTAAACTACCTATAATACCTGACTACAATACCTACATACAATCTAAATACATGGTTTAAGCTTTACTCAACAACATATAAGAAGCCAGCTTATCTCCTGCTAGAGAAAACACAACCTCTCCCGACAACCTCGAGGCAAGAGACCTTTCTCTCTTTCTCGCCATCTTTCAACTTCTTATTCAGTTCCTTATTTTTCTCTTTTTCCCTCCATCTTTAAAAATGTGACTTTCTGCTTGAGGTTCATGGCCAGAAAGCCCACTCTTCCCAGGATGGTCTCTGCTCTTCTGATGAAACCGCCCCATTGGAGCTCTTGGAATGGGCACGGTCCGCCTCACTCTTCAAACCCTCCCTCGGGCTCACCTCCTCCTTGACGCCCTCTCTTCACTCTCAATGTCAATGCCTGTCCAATAATCCTAACAGGAAGACATTGACTCTAGATGTAATATTGTTCCAATGTGGCACATTCAATACACATTTGAGTGATCAACATACATTGATGGCCTCATGGGGCACACAATTTAGAGGACAGTAATTGAGGTAACTTGTTTATTTGTATCCCAAACCGATTTTGTAATAGCCATAGATGTTCTTCCTGGGTCCACACCAAACGTAATACAAATGTTAACCCTAGTAAGGGGTGATGTTTTATACTATGAGCATAGATTAGCAGGGTTGGGGTCAATTCAATTTCAATTCCAGTCAATTCAGGAAGTACTTAATTCAATGCTTTGAATTGAAATGGAACAGACCCCCAACCCTGTAGAGTAGAAGTGTAAAATAGGACACCTACCTTTGCCTTTTTCAGCGTCCAGGGCCTGGGTTCCTCATCCTCTGACCTGCATATGGAGGCTCTCACTCTAACAGGCGTCTTAGTGGCCATGCAGAGCAGAGGGGTTGCCAGAGTTAAGTTAGCATCTGGGACCAGCTGGTGAGCATGAGGGCAGCGATCCACCTCTTCACTAGTGCCCTTCCCTTTCTGCTCTGGCTGCTTGTGGTCCTTGTCATGGATGCATGCCAGGCTTGGAGGAAGTGCTAGGACAGGGCTTTTATCACTCATCAGTTCCTCTCTTGACAGTGGATGCAACTGCACTTGCCTCTGTGTTAACTGAGCACTATGTGGTGTCCTCAACTGTCTCCTCTGGCTGCTTGTGGTCATTGTTGTTGTGAATGCATTGCAGACCTGGAGGACTTTTATCATCCCAGGTGTAAATAGCAACAGTTGCCTCTGTGTCGACTGAGCACTTTGTAGTGCACTCAACTGTCTTCCATAGCGGTTTGTGGTCATTGTTGTGGGTGCAGGTCAGGATTAGAGGCAGTGTTGCAGGTGCAGGAGGACTTTTTATCAGCCAAACACTCCTCCGTGTGGACAGTGGACACAGAAACGGCTGCTTCCCTGGCAACTGGACACTTGTTGGTGTCCTCTACTGCCTCCCCTGGCAGAGTGTGGACAGTGGAGACGGAAACGGCCGCTTCCCTGGACACTTGACTCTTGGTGGTGTCCCCTACTGCCTCCTCTGGCTGCTTGTGGCCATTGTCTAGAATGTGTGGCAACTTTGAAGGCAGCATTGGAGCCGGGCTTTTATCACCCAACAGGTTCTCTCCCGGACAATGGATGTGCCTGCAGTGATCGCTGTGGTAACGGAGGACTCGGTGGCATCCTCTTTGTCTCCTCTGTCAGTTTGTGGTCAGAGTCTCGGATACATGGCGAGCTTGGAGGCAGTGCTGCAGGGTCAGGAGGGCTTTGATCAGCTGCCATGTCCTCTTTGAGGTGAGTGGACACATCATTGTTTGTTTCACTGATAACTGGACACTTGGTGGTGTCCTCTACTGCCTCCCCTGGCAGTTTGTAGTCAACTTCAAAGACAAGTGGCAGACTTGGAGGCAGCATTGGGACAGGGCATTTAGCTGCTGATCTGTACACTCCAAAATCAACAGTAGCTGTGCCTGCAGTGGTCTCTGTAGCAACTGAGACCTCATAGGTATCCTCTACTGTCTGCTCTGATGGCATGAAGTCATCGCCAAAGACTGTTGGCAGGCATGTAGGCAGCACTGAAGGAAGACTTCTAGCTGCCCATCGATTCTCTCCCTTGACAGTGGCTGTGGTAGCAGTGGTCTCTGTGGCAACTGGGCACTCTGTGGTTGAAACAGCAGGCTTAGAGGTTTCGAGGAAATTGAATGAATTGCCAATGAACCGCTGAGCCAGGGGTGGGAGGGAGTAATGATAGAATCTGTCCTCTTCCTCAACATTAGATATTGCCACTGGAGCAACTGAGACCTCAGTGGTGCCTCTACTGCCTGATGTGGCTGCATGGAGTCTTCGCAAAGAAGTGTGGCAGGTATCGATGCAGCATTGAGGAAAGATGTATATCTGTCCATAGGTCCTCTCGTATACCTGTAGATACATCTGCATGGCCTCTGTGGCAACTGGGCATTCAGCAGACTGGCAGGTTTCAGGGACAAAGTATGAAAATACAATGAACCGCTGTGCATCCTGGAGCGCGTATGGCAAATGGAGAGGGGGGGATGCAACATGGTAGGTATAGGCCTCTGATTGGTGAAAGCCAGTGGTGGGAGGGAGTCAATACAGGGAGCCATGAACTCAGTGAGAGGACAGTTGTTCACATCTCACACATTCTGCGTGAGAAAAGAAACAGACATGATGAAAGTGATCACATTCAGTACATACATACATACCTGTATGAGTCAGCACTACTTACTTATACATCACATATATATATATATATATATATAGTGTCCTCTAAGATGCTCTGCACCAGTCTGTCCCAACCCTTGGTCCCCTAGCCAATGGGCCAGCTAAGTGTAAAAATACATGCCCCACACCCAGCATAACATTTGACATTTTAGCCATTTATCAGACGCTTTTATCCAGAACGACTTATAGTTAGTTAGTGCATTCAACTTAAGGTAGCTAGGTGAGACAACCACATAATCCTGATATGAGCGTCTATGATAGAACGGTTGTTTATTTTTTATGACCAGACAACCATAAGAACTGAGGACATAAATTCACTGAAACAGACAGACACGATACAACACATTTAGACAAGAACAGTTATAAGCATTGCCATGGTGTAGCCTAATACAAAAAGAAATAAGGACAAAACATTGTTAGCTTACATTCCATGGCATATGGAACATTTTGCCCTTACAATAACTTATATTTGCTTTAATTAATATTGTTAAACAGAACTCTTGTCGACTTTGTCAAAGTTGGTCTTGTTACCTCCTCAATCAGTCTTGGCATTTTCCCCGCCTTGAACCAAATCCTCTTCATCTTCTTCTCCTGATCCTTCTGGATCTGCAAAACCAGAGCCAACCTGGCTCCCAGCTCCATCACGTAGTCTGTCTAGATCGCCCTTTCCTCCAACCGACACTCACCCTTCCTCTGTGTCAGCGTTGAACCCTCCATGTCTTCCTCTTAGCTAACAATAACTCTGGAAAATACACAACGTTGTAGTAAGTGGGTGTTGCTAACCAAATAATAATGCATCTCTTTACAATGTGCACACGTTTTCTTCCCAGCTACTTACAATTAAGCAAGTGAGAATCCTGATCCAGATATGTTTAGGCAATAGGCCTATCTGAATTACTAGTAAAAAGTTGGCTACTGGAAAAAGCGACCAAGTTCAAATGAATCGATTTTGGCTGTTCTTATCATTTCGTGAACAATATCCTTCATGACATCATCATTGTGATCAAGGCGTTGCCATGGCAGATGAAAAAGCACAACACAGACTTTAAAAAGCAAACTTCAGGCTCTTTCTGTACCTTACTATTGAGCCTTATTCAACCCCTCATGTAGCTCTACTCCATATTGGGCCTGGTTCTCACAAACCACACTAATCACTTCCATCATATCATTGAAAACACTGTGTTTTGGGTAGAAAATGACTCTATATCCATGCAGGACCTAACTTGTACAGTTTCATCTATTTTAAAAACCAAGGAGGTAAAAATGCTAGTCTTCTCTTTGAGTGCCCTTGAGTGCACCTCAATTTAAAGAGGTCTATCAATTCAACCATTTGAAATGGATGTCCATTCAATTAAGAACATATTATTCTTATTAGAAATGAATCAGCTACAAATTAGGTAGGCGTATTTGTTTTTTTTACACAACCTACTCTTTTGGTACATATTTATTGAGATAATTGATTACAACATATGTTGGTGATTAACACAGAGGAGGAGTTTTTTTTTCTGTCATCAATAGAATGCATTAGCTATTAGGCTGGCTCACTACAATTGTAACATTACATTTACATTTTACATTTTAGTCATTTAGCAGACGCTCTTATCCAGAGCGACTTACAGGAGCAATTAGGGTTAAGTGCTTTTGCTCAAGGGCACATTTACCCCATTTAGCAGACGCTCTTATCCAGAGTGACTTACAAATTGGTGCATTCACCCTATAGCTAGTGGGATAACCACTTTACAATTTTATTTTTTATTTTCTTTTTTTTTTTTGGGGGTGGGTTGGGGTACGGGGGGTAGAAGGATTACATTATCCTATCCCAGGTATTCCTTAATGAGGTGGGGGTTTCAAATGTCTCCGGAAGGTGGTGAGTGACTCCGCTGTCCTGGCTCGTGAGGGAGCTTGTTCCACCATTGGGGGTGCCAGAGCAGCGAACAGTTTTGACTGGGCTGAGCGGGAGCCATGCTTCCGCAGAGGAAGGGAGCCAGCAGGCCAGAGGTGGATGAACGCAATGCCCTCGTTTGGGTGTAGGGACTGATCAGAGCCTGAAGGTACGGCGGTGCCGCCCCCTCACTGCTCCATAAGCAAGCACCATGGTCTTGTAACGGATGCGAGCCTCAACCGGAAGCCAGTGGAGTTGCGGAGGAGGGGGGTGACGTGAGAGAACTTGGGAAGGTTGAACACCAGACGGGCGGCGGCATTCTGGATGAGTTGTAGGGGCTTTAATGGCACAGGCAGGGAGCCCAGCCAACAGCGAGTTGCAGTAATCCAGACGGAGATGACAAGTGCCTGGATTAGGACCTGTGCCGCTTCCTGTGTAAGGCAGGGCCGCACTCTCCGAATGTTGTAGAGCGTGGATCTGCAGGATCGGGTCACCGCCTTGATGTTAGCGGAGAACGACAGGGTGTTGTCCAGGGTCACGCCAAGGCTCTTCGCGACTCTGGGAGGAGGACACAACGGAGTTGTCAATCGTGATGGCGAGGCCATGGAACGGGCAGTCCTTCCCCGGGAGGAAGAGCAGCTCCGCCTTGCCAGGGTTCAGCTTGAGGTGGTGATCCGACATCCATACTGATATGTCTGCCAGACATGCAGAGATGCGATTCGCCACCTGGTTATCAGAAGGGGGAAAGGAGAAGATTAGCTGTGTATCGTCAGCGTAGGCAATGATAGGAGAGGCCATGTGAGGATATGACAGAGCCAAGTGACTTGGTGTATAGGGAGAATAGGAGAGGGCCTAGAACTGAGCCCCGGGGGACACCAGTGGTGAGAGCACGTGGTGCGGAGACAGCTTCGCCACGCCACTTGGTAGGAGCGACCGGTCAGGTAGGACGCAATCCAGGAGTGAGCCGCGCCGGGAGATGCCCAGCTCGGAGAGGGTGGAGAGGGAGGATCTGATGGTTCACAGTATCAAAGGCAGCAGACAGGTCTAGAAGGACAAGAGCAGAGGAGAGAGAGTTAGCTTTAGCAGTGCGGAGAGCCTCCGGGACACAGAGAAGAGCAGTCTCAGTTGAATGACCAGTCCTGAAACCTGACTGGTTTGGATCAAGAAGGTCATTCTGAGAGAGATAGCAAGAGAGTTGGCTAAAGACGGCACGCTCAATAGTTTTGGAAAGAAAAGAAAGAAGGGATACTGGTCTGTAGTTGCTGACGCCAGTGGGATCGAAGTGTTGGTTTTTTGAGAAGGGGTGCAACTCTCGCTTCTGAAGACGGAAGGGACATAGCCAGCGGTCAAGGGGATGAGTTGATCAGCGAGGTGAGGTAGGGGAGAAGGTCACCGGAGATGGTCTGGAGAAGAGAGGAGGGGATGGGGTCAAGCGGGCAGGTTGTTGGGCGGCCTGCAGTCACAAGTCGCAGGATTTTATCTGGAGAGAGAGGGGAGAAAGAAGTCAAAGCATAGGGTAGGGCAGTGTGAGTAGGACCAGCAGTGTCATTAGACTTAACAAACGAGGATCGATGTCGCCAACCTTCTTTTTTCAAAGTGGTTGACGAAGTCATCCACCGAGAGAGAGGAGGGGGGAGGGGGGGGATTCAGCAGGGAGGAGAATGTGGCAAAGAGCTTCCTAGGGTTAGAGGCAGATGCTTGGAATTTAGAGTGGTAGAAAGTGCCTTAGCAGCAGAAACAGATGAAGAAAATGTAGAGAGGAGGGAGGGAAAAGATGCCAGGTCGGCAGGGAGTTTAGTTTTCTTCCATTTCCGCTCCGCTGCCCGGAGCTCTGTCTGTGAGCTCGCAATGAGTCATCGAGCTACGGAGCTGGGAGGGGGAGGACCGAGCCGGCCGGGAGGATAGGGGACACAGAGAGTCAAAGGATGCAGAAAGGGGAGGAGAGGAGGGTTGAGGAGGCAGAATCAGGAGATTGGGGGAGAAGGATTGAGCAGAGGGAAGTGATGATAGGATGGAAGAGGAGAGAGTAGTGGGAGAGAGAGAGCGAGGCTGCGGCGGCGCACTACCATCTGTGTAGGGGCAGAGTGAGAAAGTGTTGGAGGAGAGCGAGAGAGAAAAGGACACAAAGTAGTGGTCGGAGACATGGAGGGGAGTTGCAGTGAGATTAGTAGAAGAGCAGCATCTAGTAAAGAAGAGGTCAAGCGTATTGCCTGCCTTGTGAGTAGGGAGGGACGGTGAGAGGGTGAGGTCAAAAGAGGAGAGGAGTGGAAAGAAGGAGGCAGAGAGAAATGAGTCAAATGTAGACGTAGGGAGGTTGAAATCCCCAAAACTGTGAGGGGTGAGCCATCTCAGGAAAGGAGCTTATCAAGGCGTCAAGCTCATTGGATGAACTCTCCAAGGGAACCTGGAGGGCGATAGATGACAAGGATATTAAGCTTAGATGGGCTAGTGACTGGACAGCATGGAATTCAAATGAGGAGATAGACAGATGGGTTAGGGGAAAAATTGAGAATGTCCACTTGGGAGAGATGAGGATTCCCGTAAGCCACCATCCCTCTGACCAGATGCTCTCGGGTAGCGAGAACACATGGTCAGACGAGGAGAGAGCAGTAGGAGTAGCAGTGTTTTCAGTGGTAATCCATGTTTCCGGCCAGCGCCAGGAAGTCTAGGGAATGGAGGTTAGCATAGGCTGGGATGAAGTCAGCTTTGTTGGCAGCAGAACGGCAGTCCTGACTGAACTCCAGGTGTGGGGTGCGTGCAGGGACCACCAGGTTAGAGAGGCAGCAGCCACGCGGTGTGAGGCGCTTTGTGTGGCCTGAGCGGAGAGGAGAGAACAGGGATAGGCAGAGGCATGGTTGACAGGCTGTAGCAAATGGCTACACTAATGCAGAGGAGATCGGAATGAAATGAATTAAACATCAGGAAAAGGGAGGGAGTAGGGCCTCCCCGCCAAAACTTACACCTCAGAAACTATAATTGTTTCACTGAACCATCCAGATAAAAACTCTCCCAACTTCCACTTTTAGAAATTAGAATTGTTGTGAACTACAGCAGTCAATGTTTCAAGGAATAGACTCAACTTGCTTTGTTCAGCTAAGCTAAATATGACACCATGGCTGACTAGCATGCTAGCATCCAATAACACACAGTTTAGCACCAATGGCACAGCCACTACATGCCAGCACAATAACACACAGTTAGCACAATGGCACCATGCTGACCAGCATCTAGCATCCAATAACACACAGTTTAGCACCAATACTTGGTTACAACAAACTAACAGTAAGTGAGCCAACACACTAAACAGATAATTTGTGTGTTAACGAATTACGTGGCTAGCTAGCACAAATATATTGTATTTAGCAGCTACAGTACAGTTGGCTGGTCATGTTGGCTAACTAGCAATGGCTACTGTGTTGACTTTGTTTGGAAAACGGCGAGCTAGCCACGCGCCACACCACAGCCACCCACAACAGCCCACGGTGCCTAGCTATGACGCTTTAGCCAACAAGCATGCTAGCATCCAATAACACACATTAGCACCAATACTGGCTAACAACAACGACCGATAGTGTTTTAACACGCTAAACAGATAACTCGTGTCTGTGTCTAGTTCCCATCATAACGCAGCAATAATTAAACGCTGGCTAGCTAGTACAAATATATTGTATTTAGCTGCCGGTACAGTTAGCTAGTCGCGATTGGCTACTGTGTTGACTTTGGATGAGACACGCTAGCTAGCTGCTGGCTTTGCAATCCCCGGCATAGCCGAATATAATGCTAACCTACAATAATTCATTCACAACAGCCCGCGAAGCCCACTTACAATAACCAACCACGTTCTAAATACATAATTAAGCCACACTACGCAAAGCCCAAGCTATGTACAAAGCCAAATCTTACCCGACGCCAGCTGATATTTTGTCTTCTGCAACCAGCAGGCGTAAATAAGCACAGTAGGTACTAACTACCTAACGCTGATGCCCTCAGATAATGAAGTAGAAAAACGGCTGAAAT